>NW_024883257.1:0-116027 GCF_019059575.1 Amphibalanus amphitrite
ACAGTAAACAAGCTTTCGCATTCCTTGTTTTACTGTTTTAGATATTTATTTGCCTAAAATAAAAACACTTGACATGCGTGAGATCATTTCAAGCCTCGTTATATTAATATAATCATGTCATCCATCCTCGCCCACATAAAAAATTTTTCATTTTTGTTCCAATGTCACCAAGCTTTATTGTAATCAGTTGTCACCTTAGGCTTGGACGCCGGGCTGGTACTATATCAATTATTGTGATTTATGCACATGTTGTACCGTATCATAGGTGATGCTGTACATTATACAGTGATCTATTGATCATGCACTGATAGTCGATATGATTTGGTATTAATTGCTCTGCTGTCTCATGTCTGTTTGGGCAGTGCTGATGGTAACTACGAGGTACGCTACAAGTGCAACGTGCTTGTGCACTCGAACGGCGACGTCCTGTGGATCCCGCCGGCCATATACCAGGTGAGACGTGGTCGGGGAATGAAGAAAACCACTCAGGGAATGACACATGAACAGAGAGATAATAGGATACACTCTACATAATTCCCATAGGATGTTCAGGGATAAAGGATAAGCATTGCTTTGAAGTTTGAACCTTGCCTTGGAATTCAAGCGACACGAGAGGAACAAGTTCGTACTTAGCATCGAAAAAGCTGATTCAACGTGACATTAGTTTTCAGCCGGGCTCAAACCAAAGATCAATCTCAAACTTAAGGCTTTCTGTTTGCATTCTCAAGAAGTTACAACTGAATCGATTCACCGCCGTCGCGTTCCAAAGCTACTCTTGAGACCGGCGCTCGTCTCCGGCGGCGGCGGCGCACACAGCCGCTATCTGGGTTCAGAAGTGGCCAATACCCTAATTTTCGACAAATTTTAAGGCGTGATTTTCTCACATTTTCTGGTCGTAAATTGATCAGACTGTATAAAATATCATCCAGAAAAAATATTACTCATTCTGGCACAGATTGGTGGGCTCCCAAAGTACACCGTTTTGTTTTGCTCCGTGAGACCGAACTTGTGCTGCGATTTTCATGTAAATGTTGACGAGTCTCCTGTCATATTCTTTGCTTGAAAAAGCGTAAGTAAGATATCAGCTGAAAGAGGAAAATGTGCGGAATCCATTGGTAACAAAAGTGGATCTAAAAAACTTCCCACTCAGTTATTGTAAGCTAATTGTTGCACACTTGCACAAAGCAGAAGGGCTTGAGGATTTCAATATTCACATAGGCCTACCAAAAAAACGCACAGCGTGCTTCACATCGAGCCAACGTCCATAACATATACCGTACAATTGTGATTCATTTGCTGAAAAAATTAGGTCGGCATCACACTGCCGGCAAAAGTTATTGCAGTTCTAGTGACGCTAGGTCGCCGCCCGGCCGACCCCCGGTCAGGTCGGCCGGGCGGCGGCCGCGCAGCTGACGTCCGTGCGGTTCGGCAGCTGACCAATCAGCTGCGAGAGCGGAGCGCGGTCCGTCTAATCGCCCCCGGAAGTTGCTTGTGCTGACGGGTGCTCGACGTTCGTGTCGATTGCATTTGTTGGTTGTCGATTGTCGATTGACTTGTGGATATACTTTCTGGTGACCAATAAATGTACCAGGGCCTCGGCTAACATGTTAACTGGTGGGCCAAATGGCCCACCAGTGACCCGAAATGGCCCACCAGCCTCAAAGATTTGGCCCACCAGTAGTTTTCCGAAAAATCTAAGTTTCCACATTTTCACATTTCAAATTGAATTAGCAGATCTTATCGTACATTTTCAGGCTGTAAAGTAGCCATCGGTGAAACATATTCTTGTGAAAAAATCAACCTATTGTTTGCAATATCCTCTTGGGGTAAAAAGTGAACTATAGTGGACTAAGTGGACTAAGCCTCGGTCACACTTCACCGGATTGGACCAATGGACGAGAAACGGACGGCGTCCGGTGATGTCCGGGGGATGTCCGTTCGTTTCCGTTGGGCGTCCGTTTCTCATCCGTTCATATCCGTTCCATGTCCGGTGGTGTCCGGTGTGATCAACCGGACACCACCGGACATGGAACGGATATTAACGGATGACAAACGGACGTCCAACGGAAACAAACGGACATCACCGGACGCTGACAGTTCTCGTCCGTTTCTCGTCCGTTGGTCCAATCCGGTGAAGTGTGACCGAGGCTTTAAATTTTATGCAATAATCGCGAAAGACGTCTGCCTCTGTCAGTTACAGATAGTGTCGGCGGCTTCCAGCCGATCGAGGTCTGCGAGAGTTCTTGCAAGCTTTCCGATCGATCGAGTGGTTGCAGTCACATAAGCATCTGCCGCAGACCAGTCGGTTACAAGAAAAACTACGAATAAAGAACAGACCAGTTCAGACGGTCGGGGATAAGTCTGCGAGCGATCTCAGACGGCTCGCCGATAGACACGATATAAGCCAGAGTCAAACTAGAGGTAGTGTCGGCGAATTCCAGCCGATTGAAGTCTGCAAGCGATATTATGCGTCTTCACGACCGGTATGATGCTTGCAGTCACACATCTGACCAGTTGGACGAATTTCGAACCGTCCACAGTCAGCGTTCCAAAAATTTCTCATTTGGGCTGAAGATGACACTCAAGAATAAGAATGGATAATTTTACACTAATCCACTCTCGCATTTTGGGTGGCTCGAATTTTCCACTCAGACACCCAAGAGAAATCTGAAGTTTGGGACACTGTTCACCAGAAGTGAACGTGTACATAACTTATTTTTTTTAAAGAAAATACCAGGGTTGCGCAGTGCGGTTGGGCTTTTGAGTCAATTATTTTCCATGCGACACCAATAGGCTTAATGATCATTTTCAGAGATGTTGGGGTTGCTGCTACAACCCCCTTTTGGGGTTCCTGCTACAACCCATTTTATATATAAAGTTACACTCGTGCTGTTCATAATTCCTGCCGATCCACCCAACAACGCCCGATCCCATCCGACCGCTTCCGAATCTCCGACTAGTCGGCGAGCGATCCACTCACGGCCGTAAGTTATCGTCCAAAGTTTTATAATATGCGTCAATATTGTTTGCATACTTGTGCCACGGAATATATAGTCTACGACATGTCGATATGTCGATATGTAGGTACTACGATATGTCGTAGACTATATATTCCGTGCTTGTGCGATTTTATGTGCACCGCGGGAGTATCACCACTGAGAGGGTTGTGGGTCCCTACTCTCTCCTCTCTCTCTCTCTGAAGAGTCGGGGGGGGGGGGTCGAGCCCCGTTTCTTGTTATACATTTTTTGAATGCCATCCTGACTTTTTTTGCAGAATAAAGTGGCCGAAATCTGGGGAGAAATCGAAAATGGGGGGGGGGGCTATGGCTACGAAGGTCAGTCCATGTCGCTGCCCAAGTGGCCCACCAGTCAAAATTCCTTAGCCGAGGCCCTGAAATGTACGTCGTCTTAACTGAATGTAGTCTGATCAAATTCAATAAAGCAAAAAGACATCCAGCCAACAGAACATCGTAAGAATGTCCGATATGGTTGATGACATTCAGAGTTTTGGGGAGCAGCCATCGACCAGAATGAACCTTATTGGCTTTTGTATGTAACATTTGCGTTGCTTTTGGAAAGTTTCGGTCAGATATCTTCAGAAATGGCAATGTTATCGGCTTTTGCATTTTACGTACCGTAGTCGGTTAATCACAATTTTCGATATTGCAAAGGCAATTTCAGTACGTTCTTGACATCGAAAACCAAAACGAATAGCATCATCGTGTTCCAGAGCTCAAATTGCATCCGATGCACATATTTTTTTGTTGAGAATATTCAATTTCAAAATTTGACCTTTTTGACCTCGCCGTGACCTGACCTTCATTTGTCGAATGGAAATAGTTTCGAATCGGACGACCCAGATGACATCATTTTTAGATGCTTTTGCCGAAATGGACCATCAAAGATGTGTCGCATGACCTTAAAAATGTATACATTTCCTTCCATGACCTTTTCCATGACCTTTTGTGACCCATGACCTTTCCATGACCTTTTGTGACAAAGTTAGGTTTCGTTTGTCAGCTATTCCTATCAGAAGCCGTTTGAACTTTTAGTATTGAACGAGTAGTTTCCAAGACAGCAGGGAAGCTATGCAGAAACCCCTCCCGAGTCACCCACGTTATGGGATATATCCGTCATCCGCGGATTACAAGCAAAAATATTTCTTACGGCAATGATGTATCAGCATGGATGCTCATACGTTCCCATATGTGACCTTACGGTTGACTTCACATACAATAAAAATTCCGTGGCAAAATGTCAACTGGTTAACGAGTTATCGCATTTTGGCCACTTCCGAACTCAAATAGCGGCTGTGTGCGGCGCTGCCGTAACTGCACTGGTAGGCTGCGCCGCCGGGCCGGACGCCTGCGATAGTAGGCTGTACCGCCGGGCACCGGCGCTGCTGTAAGGCGCCCCGCGCGGCCGGCCGGCCGGGGCTCGTCGGTGGCGGTTTGACGACGAGGGGAGGGGAGGGGTCGGGTGAGCAGGCCGGTCACGTCTGTCGGCCGCCGTGCCGATCCGTCGGGGCGGTGTCACGGCTCCGACGAGCGCCGTCGTCCCACGCCGGTGCCGTTGGAGCCCTGACCCCACCCCGCCCCTTCCTCAGCCACCCCGGTACGCCGGGCACGTCGTCGACCTCAATCGGAAGGCACTGAAAAGTGAACCCTTTGACTAAAAGTGCTTTCGTGAGGATTCTATGCTGAATGTTACATCGAGGCCCTGTAAAATGTTTAAGCAGAAGCGGTCACTGGACTGGGTGGCCTTCCCCGTACTGTCACCTATACGATAGCTAGGAAGCGACGACGTCTTTGCTGCTTTGAATATGTGATATTCAAAGTCGCTCTTAAATCAGTCTAGTGGATCCAAAGAAAATGTCTTAGAATTCTAGCGTCTGCTGCGTAGATGAAAATCTTCATGTGATTATTATTTTTTATATGCACCAGTTACCAATTAATCGTTGTTTCTGAAATAGACTTGAAGTCTTGAGGATATTGCCAAGTTGAGTTTTGATGATGATCTGGTTTGTTAAAACGTCTATGGAAGTCATCGAATATAGCTCTGAATTCCTCTACTTCTGTTACCAGTAGCAGTCGCTGAATTACCTTCATTTACATAATCGGGCATTTATGCAAATCTGCTTTAGCCAAAGGTGTCCTAATGACATGCTAAATGTTGACAAAAGACGCCCAAATGTTAACAAACAGCGCACAATAGCATTAGTTAATATGATGTCTTGAATATTTTTTACCATTAGAAAGATGTTAACGATTCAAGTTGTTGATATTTCATATTTTTCACACATCACTGCTGCTTATCGTGTTAGCGCAATCCTTAACCAATTCACATTACGTCCAAATGAAAAGCTTCCCTCCTATCTTTTTCTCAAAATTTCTGACAATTGGTGGTTGCATCCTAGAACAAAACAACACACATCCGGCTGTGTACTTACTCTACCATGGATAATGGATACTGACATGTATACCACATGGATACCACATCAGACTGTGCATCAATTTAGAAAACATTTATCGGCGCACTTAATCAAATGCCAGATAAGCTGGCCAAAGATGTTTTTAATCGGAAAACTTTTTCGATTACGTCCTGGGGGCAGCGGTGAAGACAAATTGCTGGCGCACATTGGAGATACAGCGTCCCTCAGGTGCCATTCTCGTCTGTTACATAACAGTGGCTGATGTCGCCCTGAAGCATTCCAATGATTCCGCTCGGCTGTGTCCACAGTCTGAGAGGCTTAGGATTCGGCGGCGTTTGCCCATCGAATTGACCCTGTCCGGACAGGGGCCGCGCACGGGCCGGCGGCGCGGGCCGCGGGGGACAGGGATGGGGTGCGGCGGCAGCCTGGACGGCCGCGGCCGCAGGCGGAGGTCGGCCTGTGGCAGCGCCGGAGCACTCTCTATCAATGGCAGCGGGCTTTCTCCGGACGCGGGCCGAGACCGAGAGCGTCGTTGTCATGGATACGGTCGTCGCCGGCGGTGGCCGGCTCGGAGAGAGGAGGAGCTATTGATCTGGCAGCGGGCCGGCCGTGCCGCGCCGCGCCGCGCCGTGCGCTCCAGTGCCGCGGCGCCGGCTCCGGCCGCCGGCGGCGGGCCGTTGTCGGCCGGCCGCGGCCCAGACACCATTAATAGTCGGCGCCGACCACTCGGGCCGGCAGCACATGGTCCCAATTAACGGGGGGGGGGGGGGGCGGCGGCGATCAGCAGACGCCCCGCGCAGAATCAGCCGGCAATCACAGACACACAGACACACACATACGCACAAACACACCGACAAACAGACACAGATGGATAGACACAGTTCATAAAAACATCCAGGGTTACCTGTACAAATTCCTAACCAAAGGCAAACATATGTAAGTAACTGCATGTGCGCCCTCCAGGTATTAACTTGTTGGTTGCCAGCATCACAATTCTCGATCTGTATTGCTGAATAAGTCTAAGGGCTGTTTAGCTTTTCCGAAGTGTCCGCACAAAACCTATTCTCATTTCTACGTCATTGTACTTGAGTGTGTTATTCGAAGTTATTATTCCAAAAACACATAGGCTGGCCAACCACTCTTTTGCTGGACGGTCGTACGTAACCAGCGAGCTTCTGAACTTAAGAGCATTTGGGCTTGCTGTTTAAATTGACTTACAAACTGTGGAATGTGTTTGTTTGCGCGGCGTGTTTACACAGGCGGTATCGCTAAATTGAACACTGGACTTTTCATTGGCCGTCAGCGGCAGCACTGAATGCAATCCACCAGCCACATCTTGTTCTTTGAACTTCAATAAATCTTGGAGGTCTCTCCCTCGTCCAATACAACTCAAATTACTGCTGTTTTTGCGTGCTAATTGATGCTATCTATCCGCGTCAGATTTGCACGTTTGTCGGAGGATTATAAGAAATTAATTTTCTTTCGACTCTTATTTGTAAGTCACGACCTATCAACAAGCAATGTGAGCATAAATATTGCATTATATATATCTTCATAGTTATCAGGTCAATTTTTTAAGTAATGGAAGGAGATCTATATGCATCGACCTCTTTTGTGTAAATCTCATCTCTATCGTTCTGTAGCGGCTACTTAGAGCCACAGTGTATATAAATACATACTTAGAGCAAGGTTATTTCACCTTAACGTTTCTGCACCTTATTAATTATTGTCCTGATAGTATAATCACTCTGCCATGCCCTATGAACTCAACATATATAAATCACTCACTCAAACATGCGTTCAGAAATATAGTAATATGTGAGCGAGAGTGTGAGCGACTAGCGAGTGAGTGGTTCAGTAAGTGAGCGGGCGAATGAGCAGCGCATATTGCCGGTATGTGCTGAGCTAACTGCTGTTACCATGGACTATCCGTTATCCAGGAGCGGGGAATTGCCCATAAAGTGGGGCTCATGGCGATTATGGAGATTCAATTCCGACCGCACACCCTAATAACACGAGGACCATATCAGTAATTCTATTTCCTTCTAGTGGAGAAATAACTGCAGAAAAAGTACTTCCAAAGTAGAAAAACTGATGCCATTGCGAAGGATATTGTCATAAATAACATGATTGTGGCATATCTGGGAGCATTACCTTGCTCTATATATAGTCATTTATGGCCCCGTATGAACGTAAGCGACGCATTGATGAATAGGGATGTGGATGGCTGGTCAGAAGTGACAGCCAAGTGGGGCGGCGCTGCCCTGTGCGTATGCCAAGATGAGACTCGGGCAGAATTGTCCGAGTCCGATCACTGGCGATAACTGCGCTCAGGCGTTCGGTCGATTGCTACCGAGGACCATCGTCCGCTGGATAAATTAGTTGGCTAACATCGATCAGTGCTATTCGCCACACTCATAAGGTAGTGAGACTCTTAGCACAAAATCATAATCAGTTCTTAATTCGACTGCCTGGCTACGATGAGCGATACCTACTTCAGCCGAACTGTCACAACACGCTAACGAGTCGAAGAGGCGATATACTTCGCTCCTTTTCAGACAACGGCAACTTGTGTTCACTGCGCCACAGGCCAGCTGGCCGGCCGAGTGGCAAATCCAGCTGACAATAACAGTGACCGCACAGCTCGCGGGTGGCATGACTGCCGACATTCGTAAGCATAAAATCGATACGGCAGGCGCCAGTGGCTCCCTATCCAGCAATCAGTGCCATGAACCATGGCTGATGGTGTTATAACATGGCCAATACGAGTCATGTCACATTATTTAAACACTTTGGTGTGATAAGCGATTAGTTAGACTGTGTCCGCTTTAGAATTTTTCCAGTGTCTGCCGCAGTATCCCCATGTGTTTTATTGCCTCTACTTTTACTGCTGCATGATTAATTTCCCCCATCAATCTTACATGCCACATCTATTGTATAGGATTCCTGTGCAGCATTGGCGACTTTATTATTTATATCACCATGCGTCGTAGCGAATTTCTTGGATTTATGTATGCATAATTCACAGAACTCGACGCATTTGTGAACACGGAATTCTTTGATCACTCCAAGAAAGACTTCAATAGCACCCGATTTAGGTGACGAGTGATTTGCACTTCTCTGAAATGTGAGACGTTTCAGAATGAAACACGTTGGTTTCTCCTTATATTGAAAAGTTTTCTAGCTGTGAGAACTTAGTTTCAGTTAGTTCGTCAATTAGCAAAAACGTTGATAACCTTACCGGTCGAACCAAGGCCCTAAAACATAAGGTTGGACGAAGTTTCCTACCAACAAGGTACTAGAATTTGTCGTGATATTTCGTCCTTGCAGTTGTTTCTTTACAAATATAGAGCAAACAAGCATGTTTTCTAATAGTATGAAAATTTGAAAGGAAATAATAAGTCACTTTACATTTGATTCACAAAAAGCCATTTCGAAATCAAATTCAGTGTAGTTTTGACCAAACTCTAGTCGACATATCCAGTATCTACTTAATTTTCCAGATGCGTGGTTCAGACAAACACGTTGCTATGGGCGGTTGCTAAGGACGCTATCTCGTATTTGCAGATAGTTTTTGTTGTTATGAAATAGGGTAAAACAAGCTCTTTGGATATTTTCCTGTATTTCGGGGCTCATCTAATTTATCTGGCTTTGGCATAATATTTTTACTTTATCATATCATGGTTCCAGACACTGGTGGTTAATTTCAGCGCGTAAAGAAAGAAATAAGAATAAAGACTTATTATGTTATACAGAATGCAAGTCGCCAGTCCCTGGTGGTAAAGTGAATGCTACACAGAGATATCTGTTTTTATCCCGGTAGAAGCATCCTTGTGATCTAAGTGTGATCGATCATAAATTGTCTGAGAATCAGAAGTTTAGCTATAAGTCAAGAACCACGAAACAACCAGCTTATAGCTGGTGGAGGAGCCGCCACTCAGAAGCTTTCAGAAAACCGTGAACGGTTGAGACAGCCGACAGGTTGAGAAATCAAGAGACCTGAGGCGCCAGAGAACCAGAGAATGCCTGGGAACTTTAAGGAACCGCTGGCTACCAGATGTTGACTAGAAACCAGAAGCCATGAAATGACCATTTCATGATCTAAGATGCAGATTCTGGTGCCTGAAAATCGTGTGAACACACTTGACATGTTCCAACAGCAGCTCATTTCGGTACCGTTATAAGTCCAGGGCTGCGCAGTCGATGGATTTTCGGTGACTCTGACTCCGACTCCGACTCCGGCTTCCAAAGTCCAACTTCGACTCCGACTGCGGGCATACATTACCTATCGACTCCAGCCGACTCTATTTCCGACTTCGACTCCGCAACCCTGCCAGGTCTGCGGAGTCGATTGATTTTCGGTGACTCCGACTGACTCCGGCTCTGGTTTCCAAAATCGACTCCGACTCCGACCCCGGTCAGAACTGTGGTTATAAATAACATGACTGTGAATAAAAGCAGTTTCGGGTGCAGCCACCCCCTTTTGCTTTTCACACTCAAAAGCTCGTCCAAAACAGGAAGATGAACAGGAACTCAGCTTAAACATCGGTCTTGGAAAGTTCACCGAACGTAATATTTTTCCGCAAACAGACGAAGACCACGAATTTGAGCAATGACATGTCGATTAAGACTGAATCCGGGCAAAACTGTCGACGCCGATCGACTCCGACTCCGACTCCGCAGACCTTAACTTTATTTTGTTACTGTTTAATCAAGAATCATATCTCTGTCAAAGGTTACGGTAAAACAAAAAACTGCTGGAGACCCTTCTTGACCTGAAATGACCTTAGGGACATAAAGAGGGGTCACGGGTGCAATGCTGCGCCTCTTGGGGCACCATATGCGATGAGATCGATGCGTGGCGACTGGCGTACACCTCGCTGTTTCTGCCTTTGAACAATTTTTGTCTGTTTTATCTGCTAAAAACACAATAAACACATCGAGCGTAGAAGCATGACTCTTTTGTTACGTACCTACAAGCTTTGTTCAGTTTGTCTGTAAGCACCATCAAATATTGCAAGCTTCAAGGGGTCAATGCCCTGGGGCTGTGACGTCACGCTGGGGATCGTGACGTCAGCCGTGGGGTTGCCAGTCTAGTATGAACTAGACTTCGACCCCCCCTGGGTCGAACGCCGTATCCCATGGATAGACGTAGAGCCAACTACAACTGTATAAGCTCATCGAATGCATGTAATAGCTAATAGTCATTTTATATATCCCTAGCCCTTGGACAGTGGACATGTCTCAGCACAAATTATTTGCAAATAACCAGGCTTATTTTATCATAACGATTTCGCTTGTCGAATTCATTCTAACTTTAAGACTGACTTAGCTACACGCCTACACCAACCGCGTTGTTCGGCGCGGCAAATCACAGGCATATGCAGCCCTTATGAATGGTGCTTGTTCATCCTCGTTCTGAGCTCACTGAGTTATCATAACAGATGGGTGGTGTGAGACAAAGGCGTGCTCTGGCCCGGTGGCAGCCGTAATTAATCACACGCTCCTGCCTTTGTACGATGAGCGATGGGCGGGGCGCGCCGGCCCTGCTCGCCGGCACTGCGTTCCCACGCTGATCGGTGCGGGCGACGCCGGGGCCAATCTGTCCCAGTGTGATCAATGTGACGTCAGACTGGTCCGCAGCTAAGCAGATTATTTGCACTAAATTTGCTGAGGATAAACGGCGATTAGCGGTTATTTTGCCTGTAGCTATTGTGGTGCTTTTCAGTGCGTTCCAACATAAAACTGAATTCTCGAGCATCAATATGACGACGCCCATATATCGATTGTTTCAAGACTAGCAATTATTCTCACTTCATCTGATGACGAACAAACACTACCAGTGAGATCCTACCTAGCTTAATCGATATTCTAATAGGCTATATATTTGGGTTTAGGTCTGCATAATGTTGTTTAGCGAAGAGAGACTTACATATAGGTAGGCATGTAAATGAAAAGGTAAAGTGTTCTTGAACTTCAATTCTTAAGGTCATGGTCACCCATAGCTGCCGCGCCGTATTCATTTTCAAAAGGTCGAGCTGCCTGGAAAACAGAATGTTCCCCGCGGTCCTCCGGTCGATATGCTGCAGGCTGCAGTACGAGCATGTGACCTGTGGCAGACCTGTTCGGGTGCTGCTACCGGAACATGCGTTCAGAGCAACCGCGCGGTATATCTCGCTCTCCTAAAACAATCGTGATATAGTAAAGCACAACAGCTTAAATCAATTGCTCCGAGCTTCTTTGCTGTTTAAACTTAGAAAGTGACATGTAGCTTACAGCTATACAACGCAGGGTCTGTGGAAGTCCAAATCTTTTCTAAGCTGACGTCTTTTTCTTTGAACTAGAAAAGGGCGAAGCAAATTGCACTGCTACAGAAGATTGGTGCGCTCAGAGAGCAGCATTACTCAGCCTTCAATGGTCAGAGACTAGGACGCAGTACCTAGTCCTCTTTGAGGGACGGTACCAGGCATCGATGGATTCAGCCGCAGCCTGGCCCCGACTCAGCCCATTCGGAGCCCCGCAGAATCGCCTGACCCTTCTCCGAGCCGATAAAGCTGGAACAAAGCCGGAAAATATCGCTGTCAATAGCAGAAGGCTGAGAGCTCGGGCCAAATAAAATTATTCCGAATGGTATTGCTGTCAATAAATCTCTGATGAAAGCCAGACAGTGTTACCAATTTATTGATGGTCGAAAATTAAGCCGGCTCACGGCCAGCTGCTGCTCCGTAACAGTAATTCTCTTAGGCCGCGCTTTATCGACGTTTCCCAGACGCCGTTTTCAGCTTTATAGGATGCCAAAGGAAATACGAGTAGGCGCGCCATGCCGACAGAGTAGTGGAAGGCAACAGCGACTGCGGCGCAGTCTCATTGAGTAGCAGCTAGGAAAACAGTTGACACAATGACTGTGAGCCTGGCTAATTGTGAACATGCCGTGGGAGCTGTGTTTCTTCCTGATAAGTGTACTAAAAAAGCTGCGATAAGCCGCTTTTCATTTTTCTTACTGGCTGCAACAGCAGCATAAATGATCTCACCGCGCTGATATGATTTAGTTTCTTACTAACGCTCAACATATAATATCAGCCTCTAGTGCAACTATATAGAATAAGACTCGAACAGGCTAACCATCATTGTGCTCATTTATAATAAAACTAGGCCTTAACCCTCGCCCATGTAGGGGGGGTTGGTGCAACCCCCCCCTGAGGCTTTTCGGAAATAGTGCAAAAACGGCGGCGCGCAGCGCCGCCAAATTTTGGGTACCTAATGGGGCAAACCTTGCGCATCTTTTGATAAAAAAAAATTGACCGGGTCATGTCAGGTCACGGAGTTATGACGTCACAAAGGGAACAGCCTCCGGCCGGATTTTCACAAACTGAGTGCCAACGCCCGAGGTTTCCTGCCGGTGGTACGGACATCGGTTGATGGATCGTGATGAAACTTCCCATGCATGTTGGGGCAAGTATTGGCTATCATATGGTATAAGAAACTTGACCGGGTCAGGTCAGGTCACGGAGCTATGACGTCACAAGAGGAACAGCGTCCGGTACTATTTTTGAAAAGCGCCCGAACCACTATTTTGCTAATTCTTGTCACCTCAATGGGAATATGCAGCAATATTAGCTTCTATAGGGAGCAAATGGACCTCCGAAATCCAAAAATACAATCAGATTTCAAAAATTTAAATTTTGATTTTTCGAATTTCTGCCGCCGACTGTGACCTTGCCGACTTCCGGCGCTCCCAACGCGCCATTTTTAGAGCTAGGGAAACGAAATACATACCAAACGATAGAGAATTGATCAAGGAACACGATAGTGAAGGTTTCAAGTCGATATCTCCCACCGTTTTGCCGCAATCGCCGTGGAAAGTTGAAAAAAGTCTATTTTTCCGAAAATTTGACCTTTGACCGGTCAAAAGTAGGTCAAATGTTGACCTAGGACCAAAAAATATACCACCAATCGCGAGATCTCGGCGAGAGCAATCCGTTGGTCTTTTCCGCTAAGCTCTACGACGCTCCGTTTTCAAACGCCAAGGGGGGGGTCGCACCAACCCCCCCCCCCCCTGCATGGGCGAAGGTGGCAGATCGCCGTTTACGGGCGAGGGTTAACATATTAAATAGCCTGGAATCAAGTTTCTAAGGAAGCTCTAAAAATATCGCAGTGTGCCTAACTAAAGCACAAATTCGATCGTGTCACGGAATGTTCCAGGGAAGTTATCCACACCATTCCGAATATTCAAAAATCGTCCAGCGTGAGATAAGAATGCAGTGAGAATGTCCATCATTTCCGCAGTTGTTGCAGCTCCTGTAAAAATAAGGAAATGGCTTTCATCTTATTCAGTTTTTTTTTTACCGGAAAGCATGCATTGTACTCAATCTCTCAAAATTAGTACGTTTTATTTTAACCCTCGCCCATGTAGGGGGGGGGTTGGTGCAACCCCCCCCCCCTGAGGTTTTTCGGAAATAGTGCAAAAATGGCGGCGCGCAGCGCCGCCAAATTTTGGGTACCTTATGGGGCAAACCTTGCGCATCTTTTGATAAAAAAATTTGACCGGGTCATGTCAGGTCACGGAGTTATGACGTCACAAAGGGAACAGCCTCCGGCCGGATTTTCACAAGCTGAGTGCCAACGCCCGAGGTTTCCTGCCGGTGGTACGGACATCGGTTGATGGATCGTGATGAAACTTCCCATGCATGTTGGGGCAAGTATTGGCTATCGTATGGTATAAGAAACTTGACCGGGTCAGGTCAGGTCACGGAGCTATGACGTCACAAGAGAACAGCGTCCGGTACTATTTTTGAAAAGCGCCCGAACCACTATTTTGCTAATTCTTGTCACCTCAATGGGAATATGCAGCAATATTAGCTTCTATAGGGAGCAAATGGACCTCCGAAATCCAAAAATACAATCAGATTTCAAAAATTTAAATTTTGATTTTTCGAATTTCTGCCGCCGACTGTGACCTTGCCGACTTCCGGCGCTCCCAACGCGCCATTTTTAGAGCTAGGGAAACGAAATACATACCAAACGATAGAGAATTGATCAAGGAACACGATAGTGAAGGTTTCAAGTCGATATCTCCCACCGTTTTGCCGCAATCGCCGCGGAAAGTTGAAAAAAGTCTATTTTTCCGAAAATTTGACCTTTGACCGGTCAAAAGTAGGTCAAATGTTGACCTAGGACCAAAAAATATACCACCAATCGCGAGATCTCGGCGAGAGCAATCCGTTGGTCTTTTCCGCTAAGCTCTACGACGCTCCGTTTTCAAACGCCAAGGGGGGGGGGTCGCACCAACCCCCCCCCCCTGCATGGGCGAAGGTGGCAGATCGCCGTTTACGGGCGAGGGTTAAGACGATCGCGACAATTAATAACCACGTAACAAGGCAACAAATGAATTAATTAAAAAAGTAAGTGGGGAGCACGTCTTATGTCCCAACACCCCTATCCCCCGACATTGTGAGACCCACCCATGCATTGGGAAAGCTACGGGAGGCAGCTGTTTCCTGGACCGAGCTACTCAGCGACGAACACGCGCCGAATGATTGTAAAATTTACACCCGAGGTCACACCTTGGTGTCCTTCTGGGAAGCTGGCGACTAACGCCTGGCCCGTTCGTTTTCAGAGCTCGTGCACGATCGACGTCACGTACTTCCCGTTCGACCAGCAGACGTGTGTGATGAAGTTCGGCAGCTGGACTTTCAACGGCGACCAGGTGTCCCTGGAGCTCTACGACCGCAAAGAGTTCGTCGACCTCTCCGACTACTGGAAGTCGGGCACCTGGGACATCGTCGAGGTGCCCGCCTACCTCAACTACGAGAACCAGACGTCGCCCAAGGAGACGGACATCACCTTCTGGATCACGATCCGGCGCAAGACGCTGTTCTACACGGTGAACTTGATCCTGCCGACGGTGCTCATCTCGTTCCTGTGCGTGCTGGTGTTCTATCTGCCTGCAGAGGCCGGCGAGAAGGTGACGCTGGGAATCAGCATCCTGCTCTCGCTGGTGGTGTTCCTGCTGCTCGTCTCCAAGATCCTGCCGCCGACGTCGCTGGTGCTGCCACTGATCGCCAAGTACCTGCTCTTCACCTTCGTCATGAACACGGTGTCCATCCTGGTGACGGTGGTCATCATCAACTGGAACTTCCGCGGGCCGCGCACCCACCACATGCCCAACTGGGTGCGCGTCGTCTTCCTGCGCTACATGCCCATCTTCCTGTTCATGAAGCGGCCCAAGAAGACGCGCCTGCGCTGGATGATGGAGGGTCCGAGCGGGGTGAGCGGTCGGCCCGGCGGCGGACCGGCGCCCTCGTTCGCCGGACCCTGTCTCTCCACCGAGTTTGTGCCGCCCAAGATGGACTCGATGGAGCTGTCGGACCTGCACCACCCTAACTGCGCGGCCAGCCACGAGCCGGCGCCGACGCCGACGGCGCAGCTGCACCGCGCCGAGAGCGACGCCTCCGACTCGGTGCTGCTCACCGCTGAGGCTTACAAGGCCACCGAGGCCGTCGAGTTCATAGCCGAGCACCTCAGAAATGAGAACGAGTATATACAGGTGAGAAGGGGTAGAATGGAGGAAGAGGGTGAGGGAGAGGGAGAGGGAGACGCAGAAGGAGAGAGAGAGGGAGAGGGAGAGGGAGAGGGAGAGGGAGAGGGAGAGGGAGAGGGACAGAGAGAAGGAGATGTCTGGAAAGGCAAGGCTGAAGAGGGAAGAAAGAGAGGCGCCCAGGGGTCCATAGTTTTACAATATTGATAGTCATGTCGCATGGGCATCGATTAGCTGTAGGGACCAGGACCCGAGCTGAAAACTAAACATGACAAAGTTCAAAGGGTTCATTTCTGCTGTCGATAACTCATTTTGAATTCAGTGTGACTGGGGGCCTTGACAACTGGATTGGCTCGATGAGCAATTCGCAGCATGGCTGTGGGTCGTCTATTATGGGCGGTCGGACTATGCATAATGACGAGCGCTCGAGAAAAGCCACCGAATCGATTTGGCTTCATTTTTATTTCAGTGTCAGGGTGGAGCTTTTGCCGACGATATTCATTGACTTCATTATTCTTAGTCGTACCTTAGCGGCTGCTATTTATCGGAAGCTTAGAGCTGAATACAAAAGTAGGTAGCGTTGGATGACCGATTGACGTTATGGATAAGGCTGGCTTACGAACCATCACGATGTCTCCCTGTTTCAGATTCGCGAAGATTGGAAGTACGTGGCCATGGTGATCGACCGGTTACAGTTGTACCTCTTCTTCGTGGTGACCACGGCCGGCACGATTGGCATCCTCATGGACGCGCCGTACATCTTCGAGTACGTCGACCAGGAAACCATCATAAAGACGTACCAGGGCCGGTAGGGCCTGCCGACCGAGGCCGGTCCCGTCACTGCCGACAGGGGACGCGGCCGGCGGCGCCGCACTAGCAGAGGTCGATAGTGTCGAGAGAGGCCTACAACGGACACGGGGGCGCAAACTCGGCTGTCCTGCGGTAAGACGGGACAGGGGGACGCACAGGGGCTGGTGTTTGAGTCCGCTGTCCTATGGCAAAACGTACAGAGGACGCCCAATGGCTGGTGCTGGAATCTGACTGTGTCAAAACTCCGTGGTTCAGAGTGCAGCATCGGATGGGAAGCGGGCTAGACAAAAGACAGAGCTGGATGATCCCATGAAGCCCGAATTGTGCTTACACCTGCAGATGGTGATGAGTCGTGGCGTATGCATGAGAGGTTCCCCGTCTGGTTGTTACGTGAGAGCATTTAATACCGAATCTATGTAAGTAAGCCCACTTGTTTTCTTGCCGTTTTGCTAAGAAACGGCTACGTTTATCGGAAAATTGTGTGCTTTTCGGGCATTGATCAATGACCGATCAATGACTGTAAAGGCACTCATACAGTTATACCAATCGAGCAGCACACAAATTCTTTAACAGTAAACCCTGCCAGTCTCTTGCAGCATGGTTCTCATATGGCACTTGTGGCGCCTGGGTTACCTGAGTCTATGTCGGAATTAGACGGTTGTAGAGCTATTAGGAGGAACTGCTCAATGATGCTGATGCACGGACGGTGAGCGCCGTGGCACGGCAGCCAGCAAACGTCACGGACACGTGCTGTTCCGTGCCGTGCCGTGCCGCTGTGGCGTTCCGTGCCGTGCCCTGTCACTCCGTTTTGTATCGCATTGTTTTGCGGGCGGGCGTTGGGTGCCGGCGGGATGCGCCCCGTGGGTCGTAGAGGCTAGGAGCAGCGGAGCGCACGCCGACGTCTGTGTCTGTGTCCGTTCAAACAGCCACTGACGGCGGACGTAGCGCAGTCGAGTGGCTGTTCACTCCGTGCTGACGCTGCTCGCGCTGGCTAACGGCGGTCAGTGGTGTGAAGTGCGCGCATGCGATCACCGCGTCTCTGCGTGTCTCGGAGCGGCTGATATGATGTTTGTACCGAGATGAGTCCCATCCTCCTGTTCCTACAGCTGTATCGAACTACTCCCTATCTGCGCGGGCGCAGCTGGTAAAGCGTTCGTCTGAACGGAAAGGTTGGACTTTTTGTTTGCTAACGTTTGTGAAAAGCTGTGTCTTTTTAAAAACGGGGCTTATCCAAGGTTTATCCGTTTAAAGTTCTAAATTGGATGAGTTGGCATGGAAAAGCTATTGCCATGTGCGCCTGTTGCGAGTAAAACAAACGTCACGCATTGTTATTTAGATGAAAATGTCACTCTTAGTTCTAAATTGAGTTTTTATGTAAGTAACCTAAGCATTAATAGTCAATAGATATTTAGTTTTATTTCAAACAATTAGTTTCAATTAGCTCAGTTGCCCCTTTCAAAATTTTATGATTGGACACATTCCTTTGTAAAATGTGCGTTAAGGTGTTTCGCCGATTGAAGGATTTGTTCGAATGTTTAGCTCTTGTGATTCTTGACACGCATGGCCGATGATCAAACCTCAAAAGTAGAATTTTCAGTGTTGACAATTTTCTTGATATGTACATAGTTCCAATTGCTTCGTCCCGTTATTTGGTCCAAAAATGTGCCAAGGCAACGTATAGCAACTTGTCGAAAGACGTTTTGCTTTAATTCTGTCTCATACCGATCTTCGATCTTCTTTCAACATCGATCTACCTAAATATTTGACAGAAATCTCCAAATCTCCATATCTGATGGAATTAGAGCTAACGGAAAAGTGCATAAGCAATTTCAATTTCTTTTCGGTATTTAGCTCTTTTAGGCTATAGGGTCTACATCAATGCCTGATAAAATGCCGTTTTAAATATTAAATCGCAAATTACGAAATTTGACATAGGTTTGCCATAAGTAAGTCAGTTGCTTTTTGGACTTATTACGTTATAAAACTTTGGTGGTATTTTAATTGTTTGGATTTTGTCCTTACCGGAGGCGGCTTTTTCGTAGATCGTCTATGAGTTGAGTGCGAGAGAAATTAGGAACGTTGACAACCGCACCCAAAGTGGGTGGAAATTCATCAGCCTTGACGGGCACGGGTTGAGACAAAACACTATCTCATGCAACTACTGACTAGTTACTAGCCTATCTGTCAATATCAATAGCATAGGCTATCACAGCATAGTGTGCTTTGTGACATTTCATTCTTCACAAGATGTAAATTCAAAGAGAATCACGTGTTTACGAGGAGTTCAGAAGTAATGCAATTAGCCAAACTTGTTTATTGTTTTCGGCATCAAAAATTTTTATCTCCTATTGTGCGGTAGTTAAGCAGAGAAATGCTGTTCCATGATCAATTCCAAGTAACTTGGTCATTCTGAGCGGAATCGTGCCAGTTTGTCATTGTAAAGCCATGTCCATCCCGCAGCGTTTTAGCTGCAGTGATGTCACAACAGAGGGCTAGCCTGCGTGTGAACTGTTGTTACCGGTTGGTGCCAAATGTTGTCGTTCAGACTCAGGTCTGGTTCTCTGCGGTCAGCCTGCGCGCTGACCACCTACCCTAGTGAGCAGATGCGTGTAGCGGTTAGCCACGTGGACGGGTCCGGCCTCCAAGCGCACGTTGCTCAAGTACCACACCTGAACACTCGCCTGAACCGGGCGTCGGTCTGTCGCCCCGTGTCGACTGTCCTGTCGGCAGTCGGCGGCCGCACCGCCGCCCGCTGCTTCAGCCTCTGTTGCCGCTCGGACCGACTATACATGCACCGTGAACATGTGAATGCTGTGTTTATCGTTGATCTGATATTGTCGCGGTGGTTGAGTTAGCTGTTTTTGTTTATTCTTTGTTCTGCTTGGCAATAAATGATAGAAAATGATTCGTGTAAGGTGCTGTGACGACGTGTTCTGCATTTTTAAAGGACGCGCTACGGAAGATGTTTTACCGTTAATGGTAAAGGTGTCTATGTAAGTTCTGTAGGGATTGATTGGGGAAGTGTCGGGGACTTCAACACTTTGCTGTTATACCAGTCAGGATATCGACGTAGCTGTTCCGTCTCCATCCAGCCTCCGACATAAACTGCTGTCCAATTTCGGCATCTTTTCTTGCGCAACATTAAGAGAAACCCTCGTTATTCATAAAACCATGGACATTCAAAGTCTAAGAACAATGCTGATATACTCGGAAGAACTTTCGCTGAAATGAGCCCAACTCTACTCTTAGCATGAAAGCGACACGGCTCTGTATAAATCCCTTGACAAGTATGTCACTGACGAGAATCATGATCAACCACGACCAATATCAAAACTGGGCTCTGTCAGGCATCTCTCTCACTCTCTCTTTCGCACATGCGCGCCTCGGTCACACACCTAAAACGTGAACCACTCTGCGCCATTGTCTGAATCGATATGACTGGAAATAAAACATCACAGAAGGCAAGGATTCCAGCGAGGCAGAGCACGCCTCTGAGGGGAATACGGACTCAGCCTTTAATACTATCGCGAATCACAGAGCACTCTCGTCAGGACGAAGGATAACGATTGCATACTCTGGCCGGCGCTCCAGTAGGGGCCGGGCTGACCTACGTCGGTATTTGGCACCTGGCCTTCGCCGGCTCAGGTATGAAGGAAGAGTGTCACTCGCACAGACTACCCGTAATGCTAAAAAATACTGAGTTGGCCAACGTGAGCGGGTAGGGTGGAAAGTGGGATGAGAACGGGCCTCTGGAGCTACAGGGTAACGAGACGGTGCGAGCGCCGCCGTGTCGAAGTCCGACGCGGCGGCCGGTGAGCAGACGGCGCGCCGGGCCGCCGGCTGGCACGTCCCGGCTCGCGCCGGCGGCCCCAGTCTGAGCGCGGCGCGTCACGGCACGATGATGTGCGGCGCCGAGAGCAGCACGGCCACCGTGGCCACCACCGTGAACAGCGTGAACACTATGAGACACAGGCGGTCGACCACCATGGCGGCGAACTTCCAGTCGCTGGTCACCACCGCCTCCTCGTCGTCCTGGCGCAGCCGGTCGGTGACGGTGCGCAGCTCGCGCAGGATCAGCTGCAGCTCGCGCGCGCAGCCGGCCAGGCAGCCGGGCGCCGCCAGGTCGTCCACCGACTGGCCCGGCGGTAGGCGCGTGTAGTTGGCGCTGTTGGCGGCCAGCGTCAGCGGCCCCGGCGCCAGGCCGCCCCGGTAGTCGTCGTCCATGTCCAGCACGTTGGCCAGCAGTGACTTGGACGAGCGCTCCTTCAGCTCCAGCTCCTTCATCTTGTTGTTCATGATGATGTTTTTGCGTGTGATTTTCTCGCCGGGCCGTGACATGCGTAACAGCCACGGCATCCATTGCAGAAAGACGCTCCGAACCTGACGGAGTAGAAATGAGTATTAGAGGGGCGCCACTAGCGTCGGGAACTGGTGAAGGAGTACGGCTACAGAGGGCGTCACTATGGCCTGGGAGCTGCTGCAGGAGCACGCAGAGAGGGCGCCACTAGGTCTGGGAGAAGACAGCAGTACAGAAGTACATTCGACATTTGGAACGGGCCCCATCAGACCTCAAAATGTGACACAGAAGCACGGTTAAAAAGTGTCATGGGACTGGAGGTGGTGCAGGTTAGGCAGGAGCTTGGTTTGTGAGAATGCCTCTATGCAGTTTGGAACGTGCTGAAGGAACACGATAAGGAGGGCGCCTCCGGATTCTATCGTGCACTATAACGTGTGTCGAAATATGCTAAAACGTTTAGAATTATGCTAACTATATATATAATAATAATAACTATAAATATGCTAATATGTTACACGTTTAGTGTACGAATAAGATGTATTGACGTCTGTCAATGGTCAGCCGTCGAAAGCTGAGGACTGTACATATAACGACACAAGTCTCTAGTAACAGGCTGAGTCGAGTCGTGACACTTATAGAAGACGAGTGGGATAGACAGTGTGCTCACCTTGGGCCAGTGTTCTCACTCAGGGGGCGAGGGAAAGGGCAGTGTGCTCACCCAGGGCGCCATCTCGTGCGTTTCGCCGGAACGGTGGTGGTAGTTGAGGATGGGAAGGGACTGCGTGTTCACTCTGGGGCAGTGTGCTCCCTCAGGGGCAATGTGCTCACCCAGGGCGCCATCTCGTGCGTCTCGCCGGAGCGGTGGTGATAGTTGAGGATGAGCACCGTGCTCACCACCGATGACGCCACCATGAACATGATACAGTTAAAGTAGGTCCCTGGTGGTACGGAGGGCGTCAGACTGGGCGGCGGCGGCGCTCCCGGCGGCTGCGGTCAGAAATAGACCTGCGCCCCGCTGGACGGCAGCGGTCTGAACTGAACAGGGACCGAGCCCGAGCCGCGCCGACGACTGACGGCCACTAACGGCACACAGCCCTTGTCAACACAGGTGATTATTGATTCAGACGAAAACGTAATGGATGTAAGCTTTGCAAACAGCTCGTGCGCTGGTTAGATTTAACTGGGCTCAGGTCCAGGTCCGGGGGCATAGTCAAACAAGCTTCAATGACTTAGTTTAGGCTTAATCGTATGCACATAGATAACAGCGGACCTGATTTGGTCCTATACTGCTGCGCTGGACCCGTTGTTACCGACGCGTCTATACATAGCAATACACGAGTCTGTTGCAAGCTGTATAATTCACCATATCCTCCGTAATCTACATTTGATTATTCTAATTTAGTGAACAGTTGTAGATTTAATGTGAGTCTGCAACGTTCAGTTGCTTCTTCACTGAATAAATATTGAGATATTGAAATTAAAACGTTTTTCATTTTAGAGCAAAACTTGGGAGAACTTTGTTTACATGAAGATACTGTCAGCAAAATCTTACTTATTGCTTCAGTGCTTGGAAACTGAATGAATGTTCAAATAAACGTAGTTAACTAATTGGTTTGTGCCTAACAACTTAAAAAGATACACAGTTCACTTAAACAAAAATTAATTATTAGTCGGCTGCAATGTTCCTTTTGCCTCGAATTGCTCAATGCTTAAAAACTATCCTTACTTTACCAAAACAAAAAGTCATACACACACATATTGAACACTGATAACACATTTAGAGGCATTACACTTATGTGAAACAAGTTTTCACTTGGAAAAGCGACACGGTCAAATATGCATGCTTCAAACACGGTGAATGACAGGAGCCATGCAATAGCAATAGGCTTGTCATTTTAAAAGTGTTTTAGTCGGATCGTTTATCAGTTTAATGGAGTGCCTCAAGCATCCCTGTGGTTAATTGTCCGGTTTAATGCATGCATATTTTAGTTACATCTTTAACATATTTATGTGAGTTATGCAAAACATATTTCCATCTGCAAACAAAGTGACGTGTAATCTATGCAAGCTCCATGGAGAGATGCGAATGCTTTATGGCGCATCAGATGGGACACCACGGATCTCAGTGAGAAATTCCGCAGGGAATTGGACGGCAGCAGCATCCTTTCAATGAATTCCGTGAAGGCCGGCGAGGGAGGCATGATTGGCTATTACCGCGGTCTGTTTAGGCAGGTCACAAGTGCGCCAGTTACCAAATTTAGACACATCTCTGTGCTGACTCAGAGATATTGCACATGCCTATCGGCAATAGGTATGTGTAAAGATAGCCAGAAACAGCTATCAATAGGTTGAAGTTTGCAAGGGAGGTGGGAATAGAACCAAAGAGGTTCAATTCCAATCAATTTATAGAAAGCCAATTGATCACGAAGCAAGAAGAAATAATGCTTTGAAATTAAAAACAAATTAAATATTTTGAAAGCGGACCTGATTGGATGGCGCCCTTGTGCCTGGCTGGTTTAGTGTCACGTATCAGATACATTGCCCGTTATAACACGCGCGCCACGGTCACACTGCGGAGCGGGGTCACACCGACACAGAGGGGGGAGGGGGGGGGCGTCGGCCGCAGACAGACACACAGACACAGAGAGGCGCCGCTGCAGCGTGCAGTGCAGCGGCGCTGACGCTGACACAGACCGGTGGCAGTGCTCGAAGTCACGGTTATCAAATGAGCCTGAGACATCAGTAGAAATTAGCTGCAGTGCACTGATCTTCACGTTGCAGGCTGTCTACGTGCTGATGATGTTGCTCTCTTGGTATTTGAATAAGGCAACTGTCAGATCCAGTTACGCCAGAATGGATTGCACGCCCGGGAAAGCAAGACTTCTTTGTCTTCAAGATAAAATATTGAAACACTTATTTATGTGAACGGATCTATTCGCTCTTTACACCATACTCTTGACAAGCAATATAAACTTACAAATTACGAATGTCAATTTGCTAATCTAAGCGGTAGATAAGCAGAATTTCGTCTGCTAATTTCCTCTCTCCCATATGGCTCGGTCGGGTATAGGTCCAATCCAACCATTTCCACACTGAGTCAGTTTCTCATCTGCGCTGTCCCACGGGGAATTTATAGCACCGAGAAGCCAGTGATGGTTCGGTGACATTACGACATAAGTCATAGTTGCCGGCAGTATATCCGTGTAAATTACGGCCGGATAAAGGGGCCGCGCCGCCAATACCTACAGCTCTCTGTCGACAGTGGCGCACGGCCGGCCGTGGCTCGCAGCGGCGGCGCCGGTCAATAGAGCCCGCTCGGCCGGCAGCTCGCCGCAGCTCGCACAGAGCTGGCAAAGCTCAGTCGGCAGACGCGGCTGCACCGTCTGCCCGGATCGTGCGGGCAGCGCGCGCTCACAGAAAGGTAGCACGTCTGGCGCTATCCTTTTCTGTGCCTGCTGTCTGATCGCGCTCGCAAAACAAAACCCTAACGACAAGGATGTTGTTTTTCAGATGATTGATGAATATCACTTGAAACAGTAATTAACGACCATATGTGAAGAGGCACTGTTTATTCCCAACGTAAGGTCAAAATTCGTTGACTGATCAACACAGCGCAAGTAAGAAATGACAGGGAGGCACAGCAGACTCAAACTGAAGTACCGCCAGACAAGCGAAATTTTTGTGTCTGCCTTTCCCTTTACTTTTCGCCTCACCTCTTCATCGTCACACGATCCCTACGACTTTTTGTGTTTTCTGGAAACCCTATTAGTTGCATCTGACACAATTTACTGGCAAATCAAAACGTCCTGATTGCAACGTTATTGCGCCATAAAAGGTCGTATAGTATAAGTTATGGGCAGCCCGTGATAAAACTCACCTTAGCTGCCGGTTTTATGCCAAGGAAAATGGATCGCGCTTTGCATGCAATCACTGTCATGTTTTGTGAGACATTTACGGGTATTCATAGCTGGTTGTTGCCAGAAAAGATAAATTTCCGATTTTTTTTTTTTCAAATAGGTTAAACTCAAAGCCCGTAATGTCACATCAAGCTACAAAAAGAAGCTTATTGACAAATGGAGAGAGTTCTATCGATTGAATTCCCGCCAACTCATTGCCTTTGCGGTCCTCGCTTGGTCTGTATCGTATTTTTCGTACTCTGCAGTCTGCAATCTGGACAACTAGCGATCCTGATCCTTTCATCAACTCCCGCGGTAAACCATCAAAATCGTACTATCAGATTTTCTCAGAGCGTTCATCTGACGAGGAACAGGTAAGTGACGATGTGAGAGCGTTATGTATTTATCGATGTATGTAATGGTCAACTGCCATGCTACAGGGCGACTCGGTGTCGAAACATACGTCATCCTTTGCTCGTCATGCGGAGTAGCCTCCTGTTGAGTGCTGGGGCCTATGGTGTAGAGATCACAGCGCTCGGAGGGAGAGAGAGAGTGTGAGACGTGATTAGAATATCACAAAGTGATGTAGAGAGAGGGCTGGGAGGAGCGCGACACGCTCTGACGGAGCGTAATGGAGGCACATCGAACACACATGCCAGCCCGGACAGATGCAGCCGAGTTGGGGTGGCGACTGTGGAACACAGCGGGACGGAGGGCACACCGGGGCTGGGCACAGTGAACACGAACAGAATGGCCAGAGAACCGGCACACCAGCCGCTCAGCAGCGGAGGACAGGGTGCACACCGACACACAAACAAAGAAAGATGGAGAGAGACAGAGCGACGACCGTGCGGGGCGGGAGGGCCGGCGGTGCGCGGGGCGGCGGGGGCGGCGCCGGTCGCGGCTTCATCCACCCCTGGCTCTCTACCTAATACAGGCATTGCATCTGACACTTGCGGAAGTGTCTCCGCGACTAGATTGTGGAACACGGTCAGGGAAAGAAGAATGGTGACGCCTGAAATCACAGACAGACATGATGTGACCGTCACCGAGCTCATTGGGGCGCTCTGTGCGTCATACCTCCTCTCGCCGGGTAATTTTGAGATCGGGCTTTTGTGATGTCCCCTCTGATGTGCCACAGCATTATTAGATAGTGGCCACGCAAAGGTTTTTACCTATCAGTGGGACTGCGTCGGATGTAGTGGGCATACTCTCTGCCACCATATTTAGAAAGACAGTGAGCGATAGCAAAATGGTAACACCTAAAACAGGAATGGGAGCAGTGAGTGGGAGCCGGAGTGGGCACGGGCACGGGGGACGAACGGGCCACACCAGCGCCGACGCCGGACACCAGTCTGAAAGAGAGAGACAGAGCGCGGCGGGTGAGACAGAGAGACGAGCAGCGAGAGACGGCGGCGGCGCGAGCGCGCGCGGCGCGGGCGGCGGGGACAAGCCAGGGCGGCGCCGGGGCCAGCAGGGACACCGAGAAAGACCGTGCAACATCGTCTGCAGTGCTGAAAGCGAACAGCTATCAAGCACAAAATTTAGGTGGTTTGATTTAGATGACATTGGTGGGGTTCGAGATCAGCTTTTATTGATTTATCCGACGCAAGTTAGGCACATCGAGTCGAGCAGAGACTCTAGCGGCGTGGCCGGCCAGCCGGCGGGTCGGCCGGCGGGTCGCCGTGCTCTGTGTTACCTAGTAGGGGCACAGCCTCTGAGGTCTCTGGCATATTTGCAGCGACTTGGTTCAGAAACACTGTCAGAGAGAGGAGCACTGTGACGCCTGGCGGGAGAGAAGACGCGGTCATCAGGCTGCGGCGCAGAGCTCCCAGATCAAACAGAGCACCTGCCTCCAGCCAGCCAGACAGACAGACAGACAGAACGAGAAGAGATTGAGATAGATAGGGCGAGAAAGAGCGCGCAGAGAAGAGCGACAGAGCGCTGCGCAAGCGACGCGGAGAGGCTACCGGCCTCCGCGGCTCTGTGTCTAATGCCGCAGAGGCCCTACTGAAGCGGTTAATGGTAAACGAAAAGAAATAATTGTGAGCGAGTAAACAAAGCCTAACTCAGATTGGGAGACAGGCGGTGCAAGAGGGGACGACACCGATCAGCGGAGGACAGGGTCGGTGGCCATGCGGGCTCGGCGGCGGACGGGACAGGGGCGGGCGGCCCGCGGCCAGGGCAGGTCCCTCGGGGCAGGCCGGACCGGCCAGCGCTCGTGGCCTGCAACAGGTGCCGGTGTTAACCACACAACGTCTGCGCAGCACGCCAGCGGCCGCTGAGCGGTGGCCAGCAGGCGACACGCGCGCAACAACACTCGGACGCTCGGACACGCGCGTACAAACACACACATAAACGCGAGCGCGAGCGCCATTTCAGGTGTAGTGGTGGGATAAACGAGAAAAGCATGCTCTGACGGAGGTTACCTCGCGCGGCCTGGAGAGCTGGGACGGATGGAGGCGGGATGGACCAGTCCCCGGGAGTGACACAGAGAGCTCGACAGACAGAGAGAGAGCGGGCGACTCGCGCGGCCTGGGGCCGCCGAGCGCTGCCCACCGGCGGTGGAGGTATCACGGCGACAGAGGCAGATAGAGACAAACCAAACATCACCAAAGCCTCTTCTGTGCTCTTGTTTGAACTGGGTTTCACACGTACCAAACATCCCTAGCATTGATTACATTACATCAGCGCTTTGTCAGAGTTGCAAAGTGGTGCACCTCATTGTATGATTCCAACAACCATGAAAGCGCAAACTAATCGCATTGAACTGAATAATCACAAAGGTGCAAGTAAATATTAGTTGCTGAATATGTCCGTAGGCTGCACGCAATAACTGGTGCCTAATGGACCAAAACAGAAGCCTCATGAGCCAGAGTGGCGGCCTGAAGGACCCAAGTGGCCATCTGGGAACTAGAGTGGCTGCCTGAAGGGCCTGGTGGCTGCCTGAAGGGCCTTGTGGCTGCCTGAAGGGCAGCTATGTCGGCGAGCCCGTCCTACCTAGAGTCAGCTTCTCGCCCGAGTCAGGCGGCAGAGTGAAGGCCAGTAGAACCATGGTGGATATCAGGATACCGGGGAGGACCAGGTTGTGAAGGTAGTAGAGCGTTCGCCGACGGATTCTGACTGAGTACGTGATGTCGATGTAGGGTTGAGGGCAACAGGCGTACGATAGCTCATTGCGCTTCCCCGGAATACCTGCAAAACGTCACACATGTGAGCATGCGAGCGATACTTCAGTCGCGCGAACGGTTCGGACTAGCACTGCAGGCGAGGAGGGTGCCAGGGAGGACTTTTGATAATCAGCCACCCAGCCGCAGTTTCAGCTGCGGCTGTTCCGATTTACGCAAGCCGCCACTGGGCTTTCAACTTGATCCTGTCGCCGAACCAGGATCACTGTCAAACGGTATCCGTTTGAGACGAGCCTTAGCCCTTGGAGAATCTCTGATCATGTCTGAGACTGATGAGTTCCCTGACAACCTCCTTCACCCGGGACATACACTCGAGAGAGGCGCGCTCCGACCAGGCCAGACAGCCGGCCGGGCGCCTGTTTACCTAGGCTGAGTTTTTCTCCGCTGTCGGGCGGCAGAGTGAAGCCCAGCACGGCCATGGAGGCGATCAGCACACACGGTACTATTAGGTTGGAGAAATAGTACAACGTCCGTCTTCGGATCAGTATTGTGTACGTTATATCAATATATGGTTGTGGACAACAGGCGTACGAGATTTCGTTACGCTTTCCAGGTACACCTAAAACAGAGGAGAGGTAACAAAACAGAGCATACGTTCAAACACTGGCTCTTATTTATTCTCGGTTATTTAATGCAGAGCTCTAATTGAACATGCAATTATTGATCATTTTAAGAGCTATATTAGTTAATACTGAAACAAAACGAATAGGAAAGTTACGGTTTCTTCCACTAGCTTAGCAGAACAGGTGCACGTACAACATTCAGTGTTCCGATTGTACGCAATTATCACAGCAGGTTTAACGGAGGCACACTTTTTCACTTTATGCTGTCGTCGTTTAAAGGTAGTGTGCCACCTTTGAAAGATTTCCCATTTTATTTTTCCTAGGATAAGAAGCTTCTGTTTTTACCTAATATCGCAAAAAAAAAAATCAAAAATGGGCCTGGAATAGTGCCTTTTTCGCCTAAAAGTTTTTCGGTTTTTAGATATGTATAACAACTGTAGTGGGCTCACCTGCAAACAGGCGTCGGGCAACAATCGCGAATGCGGCGCACTTGTGACAATAAGCAAAGGTCATTATAGTGTTACGACCATACGACGTACGGGAATGAGTTATCAGCTGTCTAATCGTAGACAACACAATGTCGAGCCTTAAACTGTAAGCCCGTATTGGTATTGTTTCTTTTATTTGACTGTCGAACATTATTTATGGTTTGAAATATGATTTTATGTAAAATAATTGATATGAAAAAGCCGTCTTATAAGTTATGACCCCATTTCACCACACGCAAGTGGCAGAAATGGCAATGATCAGCTGACGCATTTTTCTTGGCCGAAGTCAGAGCGCGCGGCCCGACGCACCACGCGTATTTGGAAATTCCGACCTCGACGAGCATCAGAAGCCACCTAACAGGCGTGTTCGAAACCGCAGGAGATGATGATGAACGGGTTTATCGAAACTTGATTGGATGAGCATATCGGTAATAGCGATTTCAGTGTGTGCATTTATTGTTCATAGTGGTGTGAAATGTGGTTGGGGTACGACCGACAACCCGTCGGGGCGAATTTCGCACTGGGGTACTCAAAATTTGAAGAATTTAAGACGTTTCCATGAGTTTTGAAGGTATGGATAAGTTCTAAAAATCCGGTTCTCCTTATCTGGGCCATTAACTCCATACGGTCCAAGAAAGCTGGCACACTACCTTTAACAATATCAAGACTAGGAAGTTGCTATTTAGCATACCTGTTGATATCTTTCTAGTTGAGGTTTATTTGCCATTGGGTCTACAGTGCAGGGATATTTCTATCTCGCACTCCTCTGAGATGCAAAGATAAGAATTTGTTATCTCTGCATCTCTCTGAGATGCAAAGATAAGGTCTCGAGGGTTCATAGCCAAAAATCAAGAGTTCAACTGATGATAGGTCAATAACCGAACGGCATTTTAATGGCTGTTTATAAACAGCCATTACATATACATATATGTATGAAACTTATAAAATAAAACAAACTATTCTAAATCTTTTTTTTACATAGATGAGTACATTTGAATATAATATTTAATTAATTAAGAATAAACCTCAACATAGAAAGATATAGGATTCCTCATGGCTCACTCGTGGAAGATCGGATATCTTTTCCTCGCGTGTTACAGAAAAACCTCGCTCCTTCGTCGCTCGGTTTTTCAGTAACCCGCTTGGAAAAGATATCCTTATCTTCCACTCGGAGCCATGAAGAATCCTCTATACCTGCAACAGGTGATTTCCTGATCAGAGATCATATGGACTGTGCTTGTGAGCTGCTCTGCGTTTTTTGTGTCATACGTACTCTGATTTACGAGTGATAAGAGCGCTAGATAATCGGATAAAGTATCTTAAACTTTGTTCGTTGGATGACGTGATGCTTTTGAGCTAGGCGTAGTAGGTATATATACGGACAAAATGGCAATGTTTTGTCATCTGCTGCTCGGAAAGTGTCAATAAAGACATAAACTGTGAAGTGTTGAAATAGTGGTAGGCGAGACATCATAGCCATGATAGGCGAGACAGGTTAGAGTGCATATAGTCGTCGTGCGAATACATAACATGTATCACTACATGTATGTCGTGTGCGCTTAATTATCTGTTTGCTATGTCGACGCGGTGATGTGCGGTGGGGTGACGCCGGCCCCGCATGGACTGCGATCTCACCGAGCAGGGTCCACTCCCCATTGGGGATGAAGTTGCTGGCATCCCCCTCGTCCGACGGCAGGATCAGGTCCAGCTGGTGACGCCAAACAAGACACACAGACACGCACACAGGGCGTTATGTTTGGTAGTGGTGGATCTCACGCATGGTGACAGGCTGTTGCACCGAAATAAATTTGCTTCCTTGCGTTACCTATGCGAATAATTTTCGCTACGGCCTTGGACATCCCTTTGTGACTGATTGGCAGATGGCAAGATGATAAAATCAGCATTCAAAATAACTTCAGTCAAGATCATTTGATGCTACACCTGTATAATTAATCTCGGATCATTTCCTGACAAAAATGGCGTTGAGAATATGAAAAGCAGTGGGATGCAATTAATCCTCGAAGCCCTGCTCCAAAGCACCTGAGAGGAGAGGGGGCGAGTACTTACCTGCCAACCATCGTACGTCCATGAACCGAATTTCATTTTACACTCCTGGTCATCGAACGGAAACCAGGTGATGTCGATTTTGCATGTCGACTTGAAAATACCAGGAGGTACATATAGACAGCTCCCGTTGTTTTTTAATACCACATTGGTGGGATACGTACTGTCGAACTTCTCGTCCGCACTGAAAGCCACACAAGACAAAGAAACATGCAAATGAAACTGGCAAACATGATCTCAAGCTTCACCCAAAAAGTTACTTAGGCTTGGCTCGAAGTAATCGCATACAGTATTTAAGTCATATAACTTGACTTAGAGAGCTTTAGTGTTCCCAGTCTAGCCTTCGCCCCAGTGTGGGGGGGGGGGGGGGCATATGTTACCACCCTGTCGCGTTTTTTGCGTGTGAATAAAAAACCGCGGCGCGTAGTGCCGCGACGCTTGGGGTAGCTTTTGGTATATCAATTTTGGACAATGTGTGAAATTTTTGACCCCAGGTCATGTCAGGTCAGGTCACCAGGTCAAGTTAACTGACCAAGCCTAAAAAAGTTTATAATCATGTCCAGCCTGCAGTGTTTGTTAGAAATGTTTGAACTTGGTGGATTGCATGCTGTCATGGGCGCCTACAATTTGTATATCTCGGATTTTTTATATCCGTGACCTAAGGTCAGGTCAGTGGCGTGACCTTTCCATTACAAGTCAATGGAGAAAAATGAAAATGCCTCTAGATCCGTGTGTACGCATCGGAACAGTCCAAATATTTCAGAATCACAATGATTTAGTCCACTCGTGATGACCAAGGTGTCATTTTTGCTGATAGCCTCTATAGACAGGTCATCCGAGGTCACTTGAGGCTACAAACAGTTTTTTGCCAATAACTCGCGATTGGAAAGAGATAGAACGCTGGGGATGGTCTCATTGTGTTTTTCTCGTTGAGACGCACCGACTGATATGCAACATGACCTTTTCCGGTAAGGTCATGACCTTGACCTGCGGTCAAATTTTCAAGTTGACCTTTCAAGGTCAAATTATAGTTCATTCGACGCGTCTCGGCGAGGGGAACACGATTCTGGCAATAGAAATGTCGTGGCTTTTGTAGTCGAAAGTTATTGTCGAAAAACACTTTTCGTAAAAACAGCTATTTTTGGAGTTTTTGCCCTCTGGAGGCTAAACCGTTGACCTGAGGTCAATATTGATAATGACCTGTTCAAAAGAAGAGTTCAAAAGCTATCGTTTGCTGTTCCATGCGTTTTCTAGCTACCATAGTTCCTGAGATAGCGGCATGTTTTCTGAAAAATATAATGACAATTGGCAAATTTTGACCTTTGATGACCTCTGGTGAACCCAATATTGTTCTAAGGTGAAAAATGACCGAAATACTTTCAAACGTACGCATTGAGAGCTATCGACTGCTTTTTACCGCGTCTTTCTAGCCCTCTTAGTTTATGAGTTAGAGGTGGGTGGTAACATATGCCCCCCCTCCCCCACTAGGGCGAAGTTGGCTGAGACCGCCACTGGGGCGCGGGCTAGAATATCACCAAAAATCGTTCCAAGAAGGCTCAGTGGGATGTGTCATGTGAGGATTGAGCATGTTCAAATTTGTTGCCAACATTCTAGGAATGCATGTCACACCTCGGCCACAGTAGAACGTACCTGTTGTACATTAGAACATCTGGTTTCCAGATGTTTTTCGGTGGTATCCGGAGGTCCTGGACGCCCCCGTACTCCGAGGCGTTCCACCTCAGATTCACATCATTCCATTCCTGGGTCACACAACAACAGCTGTAAATGACGTACGGGCAGCCTTCCATTGGCAAAGTTGTCAACTGTAGGCTCTTTATCTTTAAAAGCGCACTTATATGAAGACAACAAACACTGACTGGTGCATAGTTGATAAGAGGAGATGGCTGCAAGGGTTATTTCGTCTAAAGCATTTCAACTCGCAAAGGCCATGACAAAACCTAATGAAAATGGATTCAATGCCCAATCTGTCTCATACCTTTTATTTGTAATGGAAGGAATACGACAGTAAAAAGCTTCGAGTACGTAGGTATTCAAAATGAAACCAAAATATACAAATCACCTAAGAGCGAAGATGAGACGGAGAGCAATATGAAGCAAGAAGGGATAAGAGCGGAGGGAGAAAAATACAAAAGTGAAGGTAAATTGGCTTCAATATTCCTCAGACGTGGAACATTGCAATGAAATAAACAGCAGAATCTCGTGGGGAAAGCCATCCCATGCATGCTAAACAAGCAGATGTGCTTGTACTATTCACGCCTTGTGTACCCTGACTGGCCAAAGTCAGGCGATAAAAGTGGTAGGTATAGTGGTGCAGCTAGCAGGGGTGCCTTGAACATCAAAAATCACAACCGTATTACCATTCACATTATTCACGAAATGCACTGAAACAGTCTGCTGACGAAATAACGGATAGTGTGGGTGGCCTGAGACATGCAAAATGTGATGATGCATGCGGGTCTGATGAAGCGACAAGTGCAGGTATGGACTGTTATGAGAACTCACTGCCCACATATGTCAGGTAGTCGCTGCCAAAGAGAGCATTGCCCAACAGAGAAAGGCGATAGCAAAGCTTTTGATAGAAAGCTATTGATCGTGCCACCGGCAGCTGACTTTGAGGAGTCGTTCAGCCTGACAGGTGCGGACGGTCCCGACATGAGCAGACAGCGGTTCCATCTAGTTATCGGCAGGCCAGTCACTTACCAAATTTAACCACACATTCGTAATTAGCAGCTGATTCTTCTCATCCTACGGCGGCGAATTGGAAACAGACAGCAACAGTTTAGAGGACGGTGCGTCAGGTGATAGAGGACTGCAGCCTCCCAACCCACACACCATCATAATCAACAAATAAACCTGTCACACCCCACCCACGTGGCACACACGTGAAGTCTCCTACAGGTCCTTGGAAACAAAAACTGCCATTTAATAATTGTTTTAAAGCTGCCCTCTCATGACTTTAGTCATCGGTGCTTGCCAGTTGCGGCACTGTATAATAGACAGAACGTCAGCCGCCCTTACATCTGCCCGCAGGGCTGTAAATAATCTGCTCACGGCGACGACCAAATGACGAGTTCCACCCAGCACAATATGGGAAGCCGCGCGGCATTCACTGGTATTATACGGAGGCACGAGAAAATCGCTGCTTCATATCTGACAGCTATGCGATCATAAAAGCCTTTCCTAAGGATAACTGCCAAGAGGATTTACCGCATCAAATAGCTATTCATGCATAGAATCTCTCCGGAGGTGGGATCTACCCAACAGCAAAAGATTACATCAGCCATGCTTTACGCAGGAGTCGCTACACCATCGTTAACGATATTATCCAGATCATGCACTTTACCTATAGCTTTGTGCTATTCTTTGTGCTCTCTGAACAAATACACAGGTGGCTCACTCCTGCTACACCCGTCACAGGCACGCCCGGCCCTGTCGGGAGAGCTGGCCGGCCCGGGCCGCGGCCTGTTTCGGCGTGGCGCTCGTGCGCTGATCCCAATAAGCCCATCGTCAGCCGGGAGGTATGGAGCCATCCGGCGGTGGATTGGGCGCCTGCTCCGGCTGGCCGGCATATATCGCCGACCGCGCGCCGGCCGACAGCTCGGAACGCCGAGCGGAGCAGCGGTGGAACGGCGGGCTGAGCAGCCCTGGATCGGCGGGCGTAGCGGAGAGGGGCCGCCGCGCCGGGCGCAGCGGGCCTGAAACGCCGGGTGCAGGTGTGGCTACGGAACCCTGAGCTAAGCGGTGGTGCTATGTGGACCGGCCAACGGCTCCGAAAGGCCTACTCCCACTCGGAGGAGCAGAACAGCAATAGCATTCCACACTCGCAGAGAGAAATGACAGGATGTGAATAAGAGTCACAGAGAACCGACCAACAGGCTCCCACTTATCGCACTGAGCAGCCACAGTACGCGGAGCGACCACCTGCAGCACAGTAATTGCGGGCCAGAAGGCTCCCATATTCTCACAGAGGAGTAGCGTAAAAAAGACTGACCACCGACTCCCATACATCGGCTACCATACACGGAAACGGTACCCAATGGCTCATATACCCGCTGAACAATGACGGAAAGGACAACAACCGCAGCAGTCGTACAAAGAGGCGTGACAGGACGCGAGCCGACCGCAGGCTCTCGACACAAAGAAGCGGCAATATGTGGAGAGACCGACGATTGTGCACGTTTGACTGTCATTATGGGTGATGTAATTAGAGTTCTACTGCAGCTCACTCGTTTAAGCGATGTACGCTGTCTGCTAAAAATGTTGGCAATATTTTACACCGAATCGCTAGACTACCTGTACCTACATTATCTTCCCAAGACCCAAATTAGATACAAGATTAATCAGATTTGGTTAGTTCCGTGTAGAAGCGGATCATATGATATTTATATTTGATTGCTAGTTGCTGTGATCCCGGATCCAGTGCTGTGCTCGTCGTTTATTGGCTCGGCGTCTGCACATGTGATCTCTGTTCATTAATTACATTATTTATATACGACACACGAGCCGCCACATGGCGAGCTGTATTTCCCGGTACATTGCTACCCTCCGCTGTGTGCCAAATTTGGGCTACCTATGCGGCATTCCCCTGTTTGATCTATTTGGCATTTGATTTATCATATGGCCTGGGTGGCCGATTCTGTGAGAGCTGTCAAAAAGCAATCCCATCACATCCATTAGCTCGCTTAGCACTACAACACTTCTTGTGAGGTCTTAGTCCCCCGCCAACTCCTGTCGGCCTGTATCGGCCTATGTTGGCCTGTATCGGCCTGCACCGGCCTGTATCGGCCTTTTTTGGTCTGTGTCGGTCTGTATCGGCCTGTGTCGGCCAGTGCAGCTCTCAGGGAGCGGGGTCGGCCTGTGTCGGCCTGTATCGGCCTATACTGGCCTATGTCGGGCAGTGTCGGCTCTGCAGCTCTCAGGGAGCGGTGCCGGCCTGTGTCGGCCTGTATCGGCCTTTATTGGCCTATGTCGGGCAGTGTCGGCTGTGCAGCTCTCAGGGAGCGGTGTCGGCCTCTGCAGCTCTCAGGGAGCGGTGCCGGCCTGTGTCGGCCTGTATCGGCCTTTATTGGCCTATGTCGGGCAGTGTCGGCTGTGCAGCTCTCAGGGAGCGGTGTCGGCTGTGCAGCTCTCAGGGAGCGGTGCCGGCCTGTGTCGGCCTGTATCGGCCTATATTGGCCTATGTCGGGCAGTGTCGGCTGTGCAGCTCTCAGGGAGCGGTGTCGGCTGTGCAGCTCTCGGGGAGCAGTGTCGGCTGTGCAGCTCTCGGGGAGCGGTGTCGGCCTCTGCAGCTCTCAGGGAGCGGTGCCGGCCTGTGTCGGCCTGTATCGGCCTTTATTGGCCTATGTCGGGCAGTGTCGGCTGTGCAGCCTCTCAGGGAGCGGTGTCGGCCTCTGCAGGCTCTCCGTCGGGAGGCAGTCCCCGCGGACCGGGGAGGAGGAGGCGGCAGCGCGGCCCGGCCCGGTCCGGAGCCACCGTCGCCGGCTCGGACAGGTCGATGGAGGCAGCGGCGTCGGACGGCGCCGCGAGCCGAACCGAGCGGCTGACCGGTGCTCTCAGAGCCGGAGTGCCAACACGACACGACCGAAACCGGCCGGTAACACGCTATCTGACATCAACGCTCAGTCTTCGGCACAATGGGCACCACCGGACGGAATGCGAAGCGGTGAGAAGGTTGTTAGTTGAATATTTGAAAGAGACTTTTTTAATTAATAAGGAAAAGAAGCCGCTGTAAATACATGAATCTACGGTCATCACGCTAAAAATATGCATGGTAACATTAACGATATTCATGAGCTGAGTGCCGACTTATCCTGTGTTTTCCAGCGACTTTTCCTCACTTAATTACAACATAAATTGCATGCACGGTATGATCATTATTACCAATTGTGAAATACAAAAGTAATATATAGTGCACCATGTATAATGATCGTAATGAATGCCTGTGGAGGGGAAACAGCATGGAAAATTGATAAAAAATATAATGTCAGTGAAATAGAAACGTGTCAAAGGATGCGGCTTGATGTCTCAATCCGTCTGCCGTCCATCTGTCTACTGATCTGTTTCCATGCTGCAATTTTATTCGTTACGCTCGCTGCCATTTTACGTCATGTGCTTTAGCCAGCCCCGGTGTCATTCTCTCCGCCGAACACCCCCGCCGACTTGGGCCGTTGGTTCCTCGTTTGTTGAACGTAATGAAACGGCAAATCTGTCTCACACAGCCCTGTCGCAGCCATTATTGTGTAGTTTATGCCACACATGTGACTGCTCCCGGGGAAAATGGCCGCTCCAGCTGCTAACGGCGCAAAAAACGGTCCCGCGTGGGTGTAGATTAGACGGTGTTGGGAGGAGAAAAGAAAAGGAATATTGTTAGACGTTCACGAATGAAATGTCCAGGAAACGGTTATTTTGAAATTTAAAAAATGAAAAGTCCTTGCTTGTGCGATATAGGTAAGTCGTATTCAATGGATGGGCCAGAATTGTCTTGATTATTGGTCGGATTCTCTTGCAAGCATAATATCATTTAGCACTCTATTCTATTTATTTCATTCTGATGCTACCAAAAGAGATTACACTTTATAGTCTCCTTCACGTCATGAATCTGGAAGATCAGCTATTTATGAACCATACGCGTTCATGTCTCCCTGACAACACATGCGTCTCCTCATACGCCTCGCCCATGCACGGACCGTGAGTGTGCATCACGGGGGCCCCTGAGGGAACCCTTGACCCGGGGTCAGACCCTCTGCGCGGTCCTGCCGTCCGATCGTCACTCACCACGTCAATGATCTGCTGTAGTGTGAGCCCGAAGCTGACCACCAGCGGTTCAGACTCGTTGGCCACCGGCCGCTCCAGCACATTGTAGTTTTTGAGCAGGTCGTTGAGGATGCGCTTCTCATGCGGCCCCTGGACCGTACCTGAGGTCAGAGGTCAAGGTCAGCGTCATGGGTTGTGTCTAAGGCCTCTAAGGTGTCTGAGGTATCTAAGGTGGGCTGGTTGGGGTATAGTGTTACTGTGTCAGTAGGGGATGAGGGGTGGGCTGTGGGATGGGATGGTATGATACGGACAACACGGGGTTGGACTGTTTGGTGTGGGCAGAGCCACCACGCTATCGTCGGAAATTCGCTGCGACAGTTTAGTTTGAGACTCTGTGTCATGGTGGACCACTTCAGCAAATAACATCATGATGTAATAGCTTGTTAAAGCACTGATACACAGTCAAGCACACGACACTATTGCCGAAATGCGGCTCGCAAACAGAGCCTAAGAACACACGACATTTTTGCTATACTTTTCAAACACAAAGTACCCTAATTATTGCCTTTTTATATCATCTGTTTATTTAGCACTCGACATTTCAAAGCAGCTGGCTTTGGTATGTTTGAGAAATTATCATCAACTTCGTCAACAGCTGTTCGGCCTGCATTTAGAAGAAGCAGAAATTGTCAGCCAGACTCATATATTTACAATGGAAATTAGACTACAGCTGGAGCCGTCATAGCAAAACAAAAATTATTGTCTCATCAAATCACTCTGACACTGATTTCCCTCCCCTCGCACACAAACACACACCGTTCAGCTGCACAGTGCACATATCTCTCCGTCGGTGTCGACAGCCTAGACTGCCGTACTCTCAGCTCTGACCTCCCTGAGCAGCCCTCGTACCATGGCATGGCGCTCCCTGAGCCGACGGACGTGACAGCCATTCATATTTGGCGGCGTGTCGACTGAACCGACTCCTGGGCACCCCGCTCTCCGGCGGCGTGACGTCATGAATGATAAATGCACCGGTGCCTGACGCGCCCCTGAGAGCGCTATCAACGACCACACTCCGAGCTAGATCCACCGGGAGCCCGCTGCTTAGAGCGGTCACGTTTCAGATTTGGACTCCAGTGAGTGATTCTGGAACTACGCTTTAGGTGGTTTGTTCGGTTATAGGGGTTGTTTGGAAAACGGTATCCATCATAGTGTGCAGTGTTGAGTCTGCCAACATAATTTATTCGTGGTTTGATGCATGCATAGGCATGGACGAGCGATGAAAAATGCATTGTCTTCTGTAAAATGATTTACCTTTTCCATTGCAATTCGACTGATTCGCATCGAGCCATCCTGATCCATCAAATCCTATCTTTCCCTGACGCGCCGGTCCACACTGCAGCTTTCGTCGCTGGAGTATAGGCTGCGCCGCAGTACCAGCGTGTTGTGCGGTACAGTCTACCCTCCCGTTTCGAACGCTGTGAGCTGCCGGCGGATAGCGACATTACAAAAAGGGAGAAAGCGGGGCCAGCAGAAGTGGTGAGTGGGAGCCGGGAGGGAGACACGAATAGACAGCAACAGCAAAGAGGGAGCGGCATGGGGAAGCGACGGGGGAGAAGGCACGACGCGTGAGGCAATCGGAAGTTTGCGTGAGCATCTGGCCCTGTCAGTATGTAATCACCGCCCGTCAGGCATGGCGTGCTGTCTGTGACAGACTCTGCTGTGAGGCGAGCGTCGATAATTGGATCTTGACGTCGACTGAAGTCGGCCGAGCTCAATATCAGCGTCTGTTGTGACACCGTTCAGAAACTACGTGTAGAAAAATAACACCGTGTAGGCGTGTAGCCTACATCCAAGCTAGCAGCACTTCTCCCCTATGCAGAGAGTGGCTATAAAATCTGTGCTGCGGCGAAGATAATGACGGCGATGAGGACGTCGGTGATGATTTCGCCAAGCCCGCTCTCAGACCGGCGGCGGCAGCTATCAGCCAGTTAATGCCGGCAGCCTGAGAGGGCGCTCCGACTAAAGCTCCACTTCCCCGCTCCTCTCGGAACGCCCCGTGCCGGCTATCGGCCGTCGGTGCAGAGTCTCCAAACTAGCCCAGATGGAACTGTATGTACTCCTGGTGGCCCTATCACTTCTGATATCAGCTCCCATGAACGTGTATACGCGAACTGTTAATTATACCTGAGACATCTCACATTACCGAACAGCTACTACGCACCTCGGTTCTAATGACGTCAAGGCCTCAGGTGACGTCAGCCAGCGTCCAAGAAGTTTCGCGCAAGGAATCCAGAGAGAAATAGTTATCGTCTCCTTTCAGCCAGACGTTCAACGTGACAGAAGGCACTTTTAAGCATAAAGGAAATGTGTAATTTTCATATCGTTTTAAGCTACGTGTGCTAACATGATATTTCTAGCGTGATACCTACGCTGGCGAAAAAAAGTTGCACATGCATGTGAAAAAGTTGCATGCATTAAGACGATAATTGTGCCTTTTGTCAATTAAATATTGACACTACAATTTGCATATTGATACGAATAATATTTGCTTCGATGTAAAAAAAAAAAAATTGATAGGCACCATTATTGCTTCAATGCAAGTGTTGTATTGTTCCATCTGCCTAATAAGGAATCCCTTATTGAAATCCCGGGTAGCTTGCCGAGCCAAGCCGGAGGACGCAAACGTATTCAAGCTTCAATGCCCAATAATGCTGATGATATGAGTCACGAACTTCATAACTTTGGCTTAGTTCTGTGAAACTTGGAGCCTAAATTGCTAGTGTGACGGAAATGTCTCAAATTGCATCGGAGACTCGACCGCAAGTTAGGCCGAACTTATTCATGAGTTGACCTCACAATGGTTATGCGATTGCTTCCCGACCAGCCGCAGTCAGCATAAGGAAATGTTTGATAGATTATGAGACTTTCTGCTGTGCTCATGGTCGTTAGAATCATTTATACTTCTACACGACTGACATTGATCAGATATCATTATCTAATATCTTATTAATCATATCGTATAATTATATATATCATAACTTATACTGGCCATTTATCACGACTCTCGCAACCGTAAGGAAAGGTAAAAATGTATGTAACATGAATATGTTCCTACCAACTTTAACCCTATTCCTGGCGGGCTCCGCCGGGACAAGAAACTGGCGGGGGGGGGGCCGATTCGGCCCCCCCCTGAGATCTCGAGAACGAAGCAAGATAGCGACAAACGGTAAACGGCATCGGATACGCACGGTCAAGATCTACAATTTTTACTAAGGTCATTTTCAGGTCAGGTCAAAGATGACGTCACAGGGGTCGAAAAAGTCAAAATGGCGGCGCTAGATATGGAGAGAGTTTTTCTCGAATAACTTTCGAATTAGTCAAGATAGGAACAAACTAAGGGCATCATCGTGATCCTCTCGTCAATCCGCATCGAATGATATATATGTTGACCTCGAAAGGTCAAGGTCAAAGGTTGACCTCAGGTCACGTGACCTCGAGGTCATCATGTATATCATTCGATGCGTCTTGACGAGCTGAACACAATGAGACCATCCACGCGTCTATATCTTGTTCCTGTACGGAGTTATTGGCCAAAAACCTTTGGTGACCTTTGATGACGTCACATGACCTCACAGCTGCCCAACAGCAAAACAGACCTCAAGGTAGTGAAGGTTGATCGTATATGAAGTCATGTATGGTATATGGGGCCATTCTGACCCGTTTTAGTGGTAAAAACAGGGAGTTGATTTTTCCCCCATTGACTTATAATGGGGAGGTCGCGAAACTGACCTGACCTTAGGTCACCGATATCAAAATTCCGAGATATACAAATTGCACATACTGGTACCCTAACAAAAGCCTGAAGAGAAGAAATTGATCGGTCAAAAACTCTAGCTCTGGCGTGATTGCAAACTTTTCTGAGGTAGGGTCACCAAACCGCCTCTGGTGACCTGACCTGAGGTCAGATCAACTCAAAATTTTCAGACATGTTGCGTAGAAGCCTTTTAGGAAAAGTCAGAAAATTTGAGCTTCCTAGCTCAACGCGTTTGGGGAAAATAACCAAAAAACCTCAGGGGGGGGGCTCCTGAAGCCCCCCCCCCGCCAGGAATAGGGTTAATCCACTGTGTTGCGGAGAATCAGTCTCAGGCTGCATTAGCCAGATGATGCACGTAACCGAGAGCCGTCACGTACGTGAGCTAGTTCGGTCGATGTCTATTATTAGCAGGTAGGCTGTGCTGGGCTTAGAGAGCCGGACCGACTCTAGAATGCTTGCACCGCGGGCGTGAAGCTGCTGAAAAGAGACGGCGCACGCTAGTCATTGTCTGTTATTGCTCATTTCTGGCGACTGTTGAAGAGGCATGCCTGTTGAATGCTCCTGGCTGGCTGATGCATGCGCCATTGATGTATGCGCACGTATGTAGTTGGCCTGTGCGCCAGTGTCTGTATGTGACGGCTGCTGCTGATGACCAGACCTCCCCAGCCCCGCCCCGCCGGGGTCAGCGCTGATGGTCCGGGGCGCGCGGACAGACGGTCCGGTTGGCCCGGAGACCGCGGGGCGGAACGATCACCAGTCACCGGCGGCGGCCATTACTGCAGAGCGACCATCAGCGGCACACAGAACCCTTTCTGCGTCTGCCGGCCGCCAGCGGAGCGGCGCAGGTCACCTCAGAGTGGTGCGACGGACGGAAACTGCAGACCCCACCAGACCTGACGGCGGCTCCAAATCGTGCCGTTGCTCGGCAGACCAGCAGCGGCGGCGCGCCGCGGGTCGTTTCCGGTCGGCGGGCGGCTCCGTTGTCTGGCGGCTGCTCCCGGCCGACCGACGGCCGCCGGAAGTGACCGACGGTGCCGGTCGAACGGCAATGGGTTGTCCGGCCGGTCGGAGCCGAGCCGTCCGCGCTCCGCCGGCCGCCGTCCGGTCCTTCCGGCGGGCGGGGCACCGCGCCAGGGGAGCTGCGCTATTATCGCCGCGCCAGTCCGCCGCGCCGCCGCGGTGGCCACTGTGCCGCTGACCCCCGCCGGTTACAGGGTTCAGTCGACCGCCGGCCACAGCAGCCGAGCGTGACCAATCGACTCCGTGCCGAGCCGACACCAGCCGTGACGGTTCCGCGCACGAGGGCCGTGACGCCGCCGCGGCACATCTCTGACAGCTGGATGGCAGTGTCTGTGTCGGGTGACGGCCTGAATGGGCCGCGGGTGGCGGCTGGCAGCCAACCGTGTCTGTGGTTCCAGCGCTGCGCCAGTTCTAAATAACGAGATGGGAAGTTTGTGAGGAGATTGCTAAGGAGCCTGCACCTGCCGCCAGTGCCTACAAAAATGGCGTGACAACTGACAGACAAGTCAGCTTAGCTGAAGAGGCGCACATCCACACAGTCTTCTTAAATAGCTTCACGGACGATTTCAAGAGTTTAGGGAAGAATGACATATAAAGGATGCCCATAAAAATACAAACGAAACAACATGCGTTTATTTGCCGTGTTTAGTCAGCCTGCTTGGTCCATGCCCATAAAAACTGAGAGCCAATGATCATTGTTTGAATTTAACGACAGATTACAATAGCTGCTGAAATCACATAACACACACAAAATGCTACCGATGGTGCTCGTACATAAACGGAATGATTTTCATTTGGAAACTAGCGCGTAGCTTGGGCAATTGACATATTTTACCCCTTACACCAAAATAACTTTCTATTTTAGGAGCTTTCATTGTGTTTCCTACCGGTGCCATTCATCATGTCTTTTTGGACGTTGAAATTTCCGAAAATCTCGTGACAGTGGGATTTGTATTCTGATACCCTGGCTTACACGAGCCGGGCCACTAAATTTTCGGCTGAACTGAATGAGTTATCAGGCTCGATTGGTGCGGTCGTCGGGCAGACAGCGTGATAGGCTTTGGGAGATTTCGGGCTCAGCATCGCGCAGTAAATCTATTTGGACGAGGCCTCCAGGCATTCGATATGCAAATTATGCTGATCTAACCATTTCATTGAGAAGCTCACAAGTCCTCTCAGTTTAAACGACGAGCAGTGATTTGTCCTTTTCAAAACAAAATGCAGATCAAAGAATTACGAGCCAAGTCAAAGGTTTCGAAACATTGGGTTGTCATGTTTGCAGTTCATCGTTTCATCCCAAGTCACACACCCTTAAGGCCACCGCACACTATCCATTCGGCCGGTTCATTCGGCCGTTACAGCGGCGATTTTCTCGCGCAAGTGTTTATATGGGCCGAATGACCGACACAACGACTGTGCATTCGGCCAATATTATGGAGGCATTCGGCCCAAACGATGTTCACGCGACGACCGAAAAAAAGTTCGACCGGTTGAACTTTATCGCGCGTGGCAGTCATTTAGCGACCGAAAATCAGCAGCCGCCATATTGTTTTTAGACAACCTTGACAATTCTTGTTTACATTCCAATCATTTTCGACGCGAGGGGCTCATGTGGTGTGGGGGTGTTTGCGATGGAAATGAAGTAAGTATTCGAAATGATATTCGTGTTGTGTTTTGTGTTAATTGCCTGTGTGATTTAGATTGAAATGTTGTTTAAATATTCGTTTCAACCATCTCTGCTCCACTTTTCATTTCCATTTCCCCATTTTCTCCATTTGCCATGATTATACAGTCAGTGGGCATACATTTGTCTACTACTAAATGCCACAGTAGGTGTTCTTGGAAAATGGCCATTTATTATTCATATCAATATAAGCAAATATTTTCTGTTTTTGCCAGTTAACTTGAAATGTTGGACACGAGTTCTAAGTTTCAAAGAGCTATTCTTAAATTATTCCATTAAAATTCAAACCTTGCAAGTCAGAGTCATTGAAAGTATAATGTTATTATATAATGTTCTTACCATCAGGGGCGCGGGAACTACGTTCAGACTGGGGGGAGGGGGCACACCATAATAGAGATCAACCTAGGGTAGGTACCCCCAAATCTGGTTTTCTCACTGGTTTTAGGCCACTTATTTTTCATCCCTTGGCTTTTTCAACAAAAAAAGAAAACATTTGCAAAAAAGTGTGGTATTCCGTCTCAAAGCTGTGGGGGCATCGTCCCCACGGCCCCAGAGTTGGGGGGGGGGGGGAGGGCAAGCTGCTCCCCCGGCTCCCGCGCCTATGCTTACCATGCAATCTTTCTCATTGGTTTTCATTTATCATTTCATTCACATTGCCTCCCAACAGGCCACTGTCGCACTAATGTGTCACATCTTATACATATATGTAGGTACTTCATTGCATGGTTGGTGAAAGCGTTGAGCACAACTCTTTCTTATGGTACCAATACCATGAATCATAATACAAAATCTGAGTTATCAAAATTGAAATATAATAGAAATTGCATTTCTCAGAGTATTTTTCCTTTTTCTGTGTTTCTGCCAGATGTTGGTTGTGTCAAACGCAGGGCCATGAATGAAAAGTCTGGAGTAGTGTTAAGGCTTTATGGGATGCACACAAACACTTGCATGCAATTTTGCATTGAAAGAGTTTTGTGAGATCAGCATGCTGAATGTTTTTTTTTTTGTCTGCTCTGTACAGGAGCTCATTTTATGTTAAATAAAATGTAATGGCACTGAACAAATATAAAAATAGCCACCTGTCCTTTCTGTAGTAACTATTCGCCATTTAATACTGTTGTGTGTGTCAGTTATTCCCCAGAGATCTGTCACAATAGTGATAGTTTTCTTCTCTGCCGGGTCAATGAACCAGGTAGATTTGTCCACTCCAACCAGTGCAGATCCACCTTTGTGTACAGTTGTACTATTGGTCTCAAGATAAGGGTCCAGGCGGCCTGTAGGTTTGATGCGGTGAATACCCTCACCCTCGCCACAGCTGGAGTGGGGGGTAGGGGAGGGGGTGCGTTCGGCCGGAGTCTGACAGCGGGGTCGCTCGCCGCAGTGTGGTGTCCAGCGGTGCAGTCGGAATTAGGCGGAATTATGCCGGCGGCGGTAACCGGTCGAAGGGCCTGGCTCAGTCGCGTCTCGAGACGAGTTACCGAGGAAGGTGTCAGCGATAGATGGGAGGGGTGTGGTCAGGGCGCTGTTTGATCACCAAATCAGCATGCTGTCAGTTTGCTGGCGTTTCTCATCTTCTCATTGGTCGTTGATGAACCACACGTGGTGTGTGCGATTGACCAATGAGAGAGTAAGAGACGCCTGTAACTGGCTTCCATATATTGGAAAACCGACAGCAAGCTGAAAACACGACAGTGCATGGGGCGCACTGGCTTTGAAGGTCGCTCCGCAAAAGCATAACTTTCCATAGATGAGGGTGACGGGTGTTACCTACCCCAGACTTCTTGCGATTGCTCTCAACAAGGAAACCTGAAAGCTGAAAAATAGCACACCTGACTTGATTCAAGCCGGTTCTTTGGTGACACCAACGACCAATTACATTTTCAATTCTTGTTGAGTCACTGACCTATGACGTCATAAAAGACTTCACTCGGTCCCAAAATATTCGGCGGCTTGGCAACTCCGCCATCGCTAGGTCAACTTATGCAGATAAATAAAACTCATAGGACTTCATATTCTTCCGAGACCTTGCAACTTTTATGTCTCGTAATTTCTAGAAGTTCACGTAAAGCTAGGTCAATGACGTGACCTCCCTCACCATCATAATTCAACAAGGGAAATATTAAAATTTATGTTGATGACAAAAAAAGATTTAAGACTATCGTTTGCACATGGAGTCGTGCTCGTGTCGCTTCACTCCTTGCAAGATCGATGCTCAACTTTTGCGTTGTGAACCATATGCAACGTCATAAACGACGTTACATAGATATTGGAGTTTTTTTGTCATTATCCCGCTCCGTAGACAGCGTTTACAATTGCTTCACGTGCAAAGAGAGAAAATTGTCAAATGTCGTTTACCTGATTTAATAAACGTCTAGACGTTTAACAAACTGTTAAACGTCTAGTAGACATTTCGTCTAGCCGGAAATATGCTGTATTTTTACATTAAATGTATTTTTTAACTTAAGTGACCGAAAGATGCCGGCGGTACGGGATAGAATTATTAAACCACTCGTAGGTAGAAAAATATTTTAAACGTCTCGCCTATCGGCTCGACGTTTAAAAAATTTGTTATACCTACTCGCGGTTTAATATATATTAACTACCGTTCCAACTTCCAACTGAAATACAAGGTGATTATATATTAAACCGCTAGTAGGTAGAACAAATATTTTAAACGTCGAGCGGTTAGGCGAGACGTTTAAAATATTTTTCTACCTACGAGCGGTTAAATAATTTTATCCCCTACCGCCGATATCTTTCGGGCGCTTAATGGTAAAGAATACATTTTATATAAAAATACGACATATTTCAGACTAGACGAAATGTCTACTAGACGTTTAACAGTTTGTTAATCGTCTAGACGTTTAAAAAATCAGTTACACGACACCTGATAATTTTATCTCTTTGCACGTGAGGCAATTGTAAACACTGTCTACGGTGCGTGATAATTCCGCATTTAAACATCCACGCGCTTTCCTCCAAATTACAGGGCCATCAATAAAAGATGACATAAAGTCAGCCCCGCCAGCGGCGTAAGACATATTACATTAACAGCTCACCGTTGGAATGATAAATCTTAGACATTTTACATAGCACATACAGAAATCAGTTATGTCGCTCGAAGAAAGCTTGCTTCTCCGTGCGGCAGACCTCGGCCAAGACCTTCGCTCCGTGCACATCCATGTATGGAATCAACCTTTGTGGATTCTTCGGCGAAGGAGCCTGTATTATTCTTGCGGGCGCTTGCTGTAGCGCGAGCCACTTTTCGTCACTCAATATCACCCTTTCGAACCATTCTTCCGCTTCACTGAGCCGTGAGCCAAAAGGTGCACGCTTCCAGCCTCGACACCATGCTGTCAGGGGAGATGACGGTCATTAGGATCGGACGATAATGTTTCCAGTTCAGTTTCTTCTTGTGGAGGATTGTCCATAATCATATATTTAAAAATGCCTTCCCAGGTTTCTTAAGCCATTGCGAACGTGAATACTGGACAGATTACTGAAGAATTGCTAGACTCTCTTCACCTTCGAGCAATTGAACAGGATCCCAGCACCCCTGGTCACTCTGCAGTCTGGATTTTTCCTGCTTGGACTTCACCGTTTAACCTCAAGCAACTCAAATTGCGGAGCGAACTCAAGAGTCCAAGACCCTTGATGAACTGAACGCTGCCGTGAGTCGTCGAAGTTTTCGCCTGCACGATGGCCGGCGATCATTTGGGGCTCCAGCGGTGAGCGGGGGCTTACTTTACGCCATTCGCTAATGAACACCCTGCACTTGTGCACGTGACCTGACCTCAGAGCTGACCTCATGCTGATCTGACACTTTTAACTTGATTGTGAATCGCTGGGTGTTGTTTTTGTTTGCAAGGCTTTTAGCTTAATAATGGGCGAAACGGCGGCGCCTCCCCCCCCCCCCACACACACACTCTAGACCCCTCTCGATATTCAGAAAGCCGATAGGTCCGACGAGGAATAATGGATACAACGACAACGAGATACGTGCACTCTTGAATTATGTTTGTTACGTGTGGATTTGATTTTTGAGAACATTTCCTTGTCTTGTCTACAAGCTGAAATTCGCCAATCAGCCTTATGCATTACCTAGCTGCATCGCTTCGAGTCCCATCAGTGGGAATGGCTTCTACACTCTGCACTATTAGTGCTTTCTTGGAATGATATCACGTTTGATAGAATTATTAAGCGAACACATAGCGAACGGGGCTAGAGTAACACTTAACATCTTGTTTAATGGTTAACCCTACCGGAGGTTTAACAATGCAGTTATTGAAATGAACTGTTCAACACTTGTTCAGCGCCATAAATGAAATTATATGAAACAGTAGGAAATTAAAAGTTATGAAGGTTGAAATATGCAACCGTTAACCCGCGCCCCACTGGGGGGGGGGCTATAAATAGCCCCCCCCCCTCCCGTTTTTCTGCAATAACTTCCAAACTGCTTGACGTATCGACGGCAAACTTTCAGTACCTTCGGCTGCATCAATTTGACACCTTGTGTCAAAATTTGAACTTCGTACCTACCATAGGTCGGCCAGAAATGACGTCAGAGTGACGTCATGTTCGGCCGATTTCGACGCAAAACATTGAACCACGGCAATCGCTCCCAAGAGCTCAGTTTTTAAGCTAGATCCAATTTCTTTGCATGAGACGACTCAGAATAGACTGCGCTATCAAACTGCCATCTCGGATTTTCGAAATTTTGAAAATTTCGAAAATTGTAAATAGTAAAATTCAAAATTTATATTTTTACATTTTTTCAAAAAGTCTTTGACTTTTCGAAAAAACCGGAATATATGTGATAGAACGCATTATTATGACTACCTCTAGCAAGTTTTAGCTAAATATCTTCAAAAATGGCCAAGTTATACGCATCATGCAAAAAATTAGCAATTATTGATTTTTCAAGTCAATTTTTCAGCACGAATTTGACATCGTACGCCAATATAAATAGCACCATCGTGTTCCTGTGCTCAAACGGCATCGGAACATCAAACGGAATAGACACCTTTTTTGTTGAAAAATTTTAACTTCAAAATTTGATCTTTTTTGACCTGAAAGTGACCTGACCTAAGCTAAATTTGACTCAAAATGACCTCGCATGACACAGACGACATCAAATTCGAAATGTTTGGCCTAAATGGACCATAAAACATGTGTCACGTGACCGACGGATGATATAATATTTTCGTGACCTGTGATGACCTGACCTTGACCTGAAAATCAAAGTACAAGTTTGGTACCCTCAGAGTATCTAGAGCATCTGTTCACGAGTGTGTGAACCAAAAATGAGCCTGATCTGACTTGTAAGACGGCGGCCAGAGCCCAAAACGTGAAGAAGCCAAAATGCTAATAATTTTTACTTTGACCTGACCTGTGACGTCATGAATGACCTCGAGGTCAATAAAATTAGGTTTCGCTCGACAGTTTTTCCGGGGCTATCAGACGCCGTTTTTATTTTGACGATCGGCCCAGTAGTTTCGGAGTTAGGAGGGGGGGGGCTATGAATAGCCCCCCCCCCCCCCCAGTAGGGCGTGTTATACGCAGACCCCAGTGGGGCGCGGGTTAAGATAATGATACGAGTATAGATAGTGACGCACTCGGCGGTATGCCGATCATGACAACATTATTTGCTATGTCCTAAACAAATTGCCACGTCTTGCAGTCTAAGGTGAAACTGCAATGAATGATGCGTGAGCTACATGGTCCGGCAAAGTTTTATCCTTAAAGAAAAAAATGTTCTCTCTAAGTTACCACATAGGGGACAGCGATTCTCTTTAGCGTTCAGTTTATTCCCCACGAACAGGGACTTACATACGAACGCAAATTTGCATGTTGGCAACTAGGTTATGCAGTAAGTACGGATGGACTTTTTATCATGACCGTTTGAGCTGTAACGACAAGGCGCCGAGGTTGGCCGCCGGCTTCTGTTTGTCCAGGTCCTGCTGGACGACAGCCCGAAGTTAGTCGATCAGGATGAGGTCCGGAGGGCAGCCGGCTAGCATCTCTTTCCTTCAGAAGTCTGGCACGTTCAATTCGCACTACCGCTAGGCCTTGGCAGAGCGATGAGCTGGCGCGCCGTCCTGATTGAAAATGCATGTCAACATGTCATTGACCATGCGTTGGCTTAGTATTGGCCCGAAGGTAGGTAATGAGCCTTGGAGCTCTTCCAATAGCGTCTCACGGTCCTGTTTGGAGATGTGATGGCGCTTCAGCGCGAGCCGCTTGGCCAATTTTGTCACCAACTATTGGCCCCTCTTCCCGGTCGCCTTTTTCAATGCGATTTCTGTAACGTTTGAAATGGTAGGCGCACGCCGGCAAACTGGAACGATCAGCAACACTGCCAGCAGCCGTATGCTTATCCCACCAACACCGGACTGTGCAGACAGTTCGTCTATAATTAAGACTTGCAAACAAAAACAACAGGCAGATGTCCCAACCAATCAGCAATGACACGCTGTGTCATTTCGGCCTGGAGCATGCGGACTGTCTGGTTCAGCTCCCTTGATAGAAATTTCAGACATTCACGTAGCGACGCAGCCGTTCAGGTGGACAATCTCTGTGAAACTGGCCGTAGCTCGGTGATCCGTGACCCGAGATCCGTTCGTCACCTCATGTTCTGCGGCCAAGGACCGTGCAATGCAGGAGTGCAGCCTGAATCGTCATCCCTCAGGTGTGGACACGATTAGGAACAGGAAAGTGTTGTCATAGGTAGTGGACATAACTTTTGCCGAACCCTATATTGTCGTCCTGTAGTGTCTTTCATTGTCAGCCAGACGCTACATGGAGTTAAAATGGCGAGCGGCCCTACCGCCGGAATGGTGAGCGTCCTTCGAGCTGTCAAGCGCGGCGCTAGTTTCCGCCTAAGCTCCGCTGGCCCGCTCGACTGCTATGTCATGCGGCACAGTCTACAAGTACAGGTGACCGGTCGCGAGATCGGAGCTCCGTAGCACCGAGCGAGTGTGGCGAAGGCGGGGGTATTCACCGCATCAAACCTACAGGTCGCCTGGACCCTTATCTTGAGACCAATAGTACACATTTCAGTGTAACGACTGATGAGTGGACCTTTGGTAGCTGTTCCACCAACCCGCCTTTAGATGGCGCGCGCGTCTCCCAGCAGAGGCGACATCTATGTACTGTCGGCTCAGCCGGTGTTTAGGGTGTACTGAGTGTCATTACCAATATACCTATAAACACGCCATTGCAGTGGCCTCACTCGAGGTGGGCTGGACCCAAGAGGATGGATGACTCGGGCTAAAACGATGACGCTGGTCGTGGGCCCAGCAGCACAACAGGTGGCGTTCAAAATTAACAAATTTTCTATGTTTTCAGTCGGGTCGGAGAAGTGGATCTCATTCAAGCGGTACATAACAAGCCAGTTTCATGAAACACGAGTCTTCCTGGACGATGAGGCACCACCTGAACCGCAAACGGCCGGCGCACCAGCTCTGTCCCCGGGGCCGGCGCCCCGGCAAGCAGCACCAGCTCCAAGGCCGGCGCTCGGGCCAGCCCCGTCTCCGGAGCGGTCGGTGCCGGCATCACCAGTACCACAAGGAGCAGCCGTGCCCATGTCGAAACGCTCGCAGCACTTCAAAGTGTACAACAGGTGGCTAAACCGTTGAACGATGCCGACCTGGCTTTCGGTCAGTGTGTAAAACTCAAACTGAAAAAGCGGTTCGAAAAAGTCATCGCTCCCGAAACTTCCGCTCACTGGCGCGCAACGTCTCTTCCGTCGGCTCCGGCAGGTACACTGAACCGCGAACGTTCACGATCGCGCGACAGATGTACACCAACGCGCGCGTGGTCGACTCCGCGAGCCGGTAGCTCGGCGCCAGAGCGGAAAACTCCGCTCCCGGCGCCAGATAGTGTAGTGTCATCGCCAGCCGCAGCGGTGCGCTCACCGTCTGGAGGAAGGTGGTGGCCGAGCGGGTGATCTGACCCTCAATCCGTACTACGAGGAGGTTGAAGGCTCCCTAGCTCAGTTGGAAATACTGAAGGCGTCGCTGGGAGTCGTTGAGCCGAAGTTCCTGCTCTCGGTTGGCGTGCTCGTCCAGCTCGTCTCGGCGCTGCAGCACGTCGCTGACCCCATGCGCCGGACCAGGGGTCTGCGTCTCTCCTGCACCCTCTGGAGTGCCAGCTTGAGGTGCAGTATCGCGGTGCTAGTTGAAGTGTGTACGGGTTGTTTGGTGGCTCAGCATGCAAACAAGTCTCAGAGCACCAAGACAATGCAAATTAATGTTGCTCAGTTTGGAAGCCGCTTGCGACATGCTCAGACTATTCAGATATCAATAGTCGGTGTAATTTGCTCAATGTTTGTTTTTAACATCCAATTTGTTTTCATTATCAAGCAAGTTACCTGCTCAAACTGTACTTAGCCTATAATTTTGTTTCTTTTTTGACCGATGCAATAAATATGGAAGCTGGATTCTATTTACTCTTTTCAAATATTCGTTATAAAACATTCATTACCTGCGCTCTTGAAATTCGGTTACAACAGTTCAGGCGATATTTTAACGACGATATTTCTGCTCTAAGCGATTCGGCCATTCGGCCGATATAAACGCTTGCGCGAGAAAATCGCCGCTGTAACGACCGAATGATCCGGCCGAATGGATAGTGTGCGGTGGCCTTTATTGAACTCGTCACCTTTTATCACGATATGGGTGGATTTTTCGCTGCCTCCGTGTCAGTGAGTATCGGCACTTCATCCTCCCGACGCGCCGTGTGGTGGCAGCGCCAAAAACGTCGCCCAGCCAACCGGAAAGCCAATGAATCGTATGCATACTGCCAAGTCTAGAAGAAAATAGCGACTTTACTGGGAAGAGAGAAGACGATAATAAATATCTATTGTAACTGAACACCGCGAACTCGTAACAGCTTCGGCGCTGGACATATTTGATAGTTTTTCAGTCTGTGTTGTGGACTGGAGAATAATGAATTTTCTACATGAATGTTAATTGTAAAATTAAGCCAGGACACCCAATTACGTTTAATGTAATGCTCAAAGCACTATGTAGTTGATGGTAGATATATGGTCCAACGCTTGGTAGTTTGTCCAATGCCATCCTCCGTTTTCCGTCGTTTGGTCATGCCTGCATGGCATCGCATGCGCTAAATCTGTGTTTTAATATTTGAGGAAAAGGAAAATAAAATGATATGAAAATGTATCAGTAATACATATATAACCATAATATAAACGTTATTCGATTTCGAAGCACATCATCACAATGCGAATCGCCAGCAAACTAGTCTATTGCAAAAGGAAATCAATTATTTCCAGCTTACCTACATCACTTTGGGACTGTTGTGTGGTTGTATAGATAGCCTTTCTCGGGTGATTTCTCGACACCATTTGTTTGCTTCCGGTGCCGTGGCTCAAGTGTGCTCTCTAAATCAGGCTATGGGTTGATCTGGCGCGGACGACAGCGCGGCGCCATCCAGTCCAAGGTCAAGTGGGAGCTCCATTCTCTTGAGTCAGTGGTAAATCAATCCCACTTGGATGTAGTACAGGGCTGTCAAACGGCCGGCGACATGCCAATTTACACAGCCTTGACCGAAATATTCCAAAGGTCTCTAGGTCAGTATGTCTGTTGGTAAGTGGCTCAATCATCTTATTGATTTTCTGCAATTCAGTAGAAGCATGGCGGCATCCAGTGCGAGTATAGCTATTACAGCGAATTTAATGAATATAAACGAGGCTATCTTGAAACAGTTTTTTTGTGAATGCATCTTAGAAAGGTATAGTTTTAACCCTCGCCGGCACAGGCCATTTTGAGTCCTTCGTCGGCACAAGGGGGGGGGGGCTGGTACGACCCCCCCCCCCCTCGCGTTTGGCCCCTGATCGAGCTAGAGCTTCGCGGAAAAAACGAGCGTGTTGCCCGTCACGAAAGGAAGCCGATGATACCCTATTTTAAGGTCCTAGGTCATCGGGTGACCTTCCAGGTCAGGTCAATGACCCAAAAATCGGGAAAATCGGGACCTGTTAGAAAGTCGTAAAGTGTGGCTGCTATGTGGTTTACCGGGGTGCTGATCACGAATATCGTGTTAGTTTTGATCATAGATGATGTCTTTAAGCATTTAGACCAGGTCGGGTCAGGTCAGGTCAGGTCAACCGGTAGGGGCTGTGACGGGTATTCGTAATACGTGTCAACCACCTCGGACAGCTTCGTAACATGTTACGAAGGCACCAAAACCACTTCGTAAATGTTCAAATGGTTGCTAAATTTGAATTCAGCTCCAAAAACTAGCCTAGAAACATGTAAAACTCGAAAAAGTGAACCGAGGTCACCCGAGGTCACCAAAGGTCAATGACCTGACCTGACCTTCAGGTGACCTTGACACCCACCCTAATGCATGGGAGCAACATCAAATCACATGTTTGAACGTTTGAAACCACGAAAAGCTTGCAAACGCGCGGCTAATGCGAGCCGACATGCGCCGAACCGCGATTTCGGCCAAACATGGTCACAGAAAAGAGGTCACAGGTCAAAGGTCATTGGGGTCAGGGTCATGAAATTTTCAGGGTAGGTGTAAAATTGATCAATGCGAGGGTACTGAAAGTTTCGTCGCGATCGTCCGCTTGTTACGCGAGTTATTCGCGAAAAACCTTAGGGGGGTTGCATCACCCCCCCCTGTGCCGGCGAGGGTTAAGGATTATATGCCATACGCAGGAATCCTATGCAATTAGGAAAAAACAAATCGAAAAAGGGTGAAATGATATGTGCATTTAATGCTCAAAGCAACAAATTAGTGTCTGTCACTTTTGCCGATGTCTGGTACGCATTAGTATATTATTTGATGACAATATTTGATAGATGGCATGACATTGAGCAATCATGGACAATGGACACCGACGAGTGGGAATGGTTAGAAGTTGTGTTGTCCTGATATAGCTCGTATGGCGACAAAACGGTAATCTTACGCCACCACTTCCCTGCGACCGAAACCAAGAAAGAGAACTGCTATGACTTGCAGTAAATGTCCTGAATAGCGTAATATAATCTTCATGGACGCTTCGACCTCGGAAGTAGCTCATGAATATCAAGCGACTGACGCTCATCCGGTAAACATCAACGCTAACTCCATTTTATGTGATCCCAAGTAAAAAATAAATATCCGATTGCAAAGGTTTTACGGGCCACTACCACGGAAATGACTACTACTCTACGTATTCCAAGCATACTACCGACTCATCTCATTGCTATTTTGCTTTAGTTATCTGTACTTTTGTAGGATATCAGGAGTTTTTGCTCTTGCATCTATAATTACTTCTCTATCATACCCATCAACTGTCAAACGTCAATGAATTAACTGTCAAAAATAATTTGAATGTTTACAACGAAAATAATAAGGGTTTAAAAATACTTAATGAACGCAAAGAAAATGGCAATTGAACCAAATACAAATAACTGCGCGATACTCGTTTCATAAGCTTCGTGAAATCATCTTAATTCGTGCTCTGAATGATAAAAGTTGACACAGGCACTATCTTGGGAAAAGACTATCCGCTCATTTCATGTTATGTAGGCTACTTTTTTATAAGCTGTCTGCAAAAGTCACTCCCCTTTCCAGCAATGGTATTGCTATTGTCTCACATAACATGAATGCCATTAAGCGAAATACGAGAGCCTAGCTGGCATGCAGATTGCGTCTCAGTATCGCTAGAGGAGAATCCCTCTGGTCCCGTGTGCCAGAGAGACCCGAGATAACCTGATCTGGCGCGCTGGCATCAGGAATCTCATCAACCGGCCCAGCGCCGCGGCTAAGTCAACAACAGTGGCATTCAAGCGCCGAACTTCGGACCAATCACCATAAAAGGCAGTCGTTTGAATACATCCCTAGCAAAATTGTTTAAATCAAGCACGCTCCAGCGGTCTGATGTATCAGCCCCTCCCCGACCAGCTGGCTGGCAGCCACTGCGAGTCTGTTGTCAGGCTGGACGGTGGACAGAGCCGACTCCCGATCCAATGTCCGGTCGGCCCGAGCTGCTGACGGCTGACGGCCGGTCAACACAGCAACCATCCGCACTACCGTCAGTCGCCTGTCCCACCGAGCGACCCGTCAGCAAACCCTTCCGAGCAAGCGACCCGTCAATAACCCCGCTCTGGGTGAGCCGTAAACAAACCGGCATCGCCCGATTTAATTAAAGCCGTAAGCCACCCGGCCATTTCGTGCTCTCTGATTTGATGACGGCCGGAGAATGAAAAGGAAGGCGAATAGGAGAGGAAAATGGCGCCGAGAAGGGTAAAGGAAGGAAGTGGATGATGAAAGGAAGAAGATAAGGGAAGTAAGCGAGCCTACAACTGGTACGCCATTGGAACACTCTTGATGTTGATCCGTTGATGCAGACATGAATTCAATAAGAGGGAAAAAGGAGAAGAAAGGCAGAAATGAGGAAAAAGAAAAGCAGAATAAAGAGGGATGAGAGGATGAGAAGAAAGATGACGAAAGGGAGAAGAGTGGAGTAGGAGGAAAGTGAGGAAGGGCTGAGGAGAGCGAGGTCGAGGAAGGGCTGAGGAGCAGATTAAGATGCAGAAGACGACGAGGAGTTGTTGTCACTGTGACTGCCCCGGGTCGGTCTCCGCGGCCCGCCGAGCCGCGTATGTAGCCGTGTCGGCCGCTGATGGAGCGCTCCTCGTGCTAACACGGTTAGTAGGGGAGCTGATCCCGTCAGATAGAGATGCCGCCGGCGGTGGCGACACATTGAGGCCAGACGCCAGTTAGTGGGCCCTCTCCGGACCCGAGCTCATCAAGCATTTATGCAAAACCTACTCTAGCAAGCATCAATATAATGAATAACAATGCAATATTGCTGGTATAGGCATATGAAATCGCGTGCCTTCATCCTTCTATTTATTCATTAAGTTCAGGTGTCTTGCTGTTGTTATAATAATTTTCATTCGATACAGATGCCACTGGAACAATCATTAATATCTCGACTACTCTTAGAAATCCGGTGAGTGGGAACAAATAGAAAACAAAAGCTGTCTGTGCGTTCGTTCAAACAAACAGCCCGTATTCAGTACAAAATATTTAAGTGGTCTCTCTACTTCAGGGCACCAGATGCGGTATTTCTCGTAAACGAGCAACCGGGCACATCACTTCTGAAGAGCCACCCATTCCATTTCTGAATAAAGGACCGGTGGGTATGACTTTCCAGCACCCGATCCCGCCACATCTCCTCTCCGACAATCAAGCGGTTTCTGACAGGCGCTGAAATTGTCCCATGTCACCGTCTGAGAGAGCCGCTCGGTGGCTGTTCGGGGCGGTACGCCGTCTCGGTCCTGGGCGACTCTCTTTAGTGGCTGATGGAACAGGGCCGGTTACAGCCGCGTCGCCGGCGGCGCTGCGAACCGATCCCGCTGGCCGATACCGGAGACGGACGGCCGCCGGAGCGGTGTCATTTGCCGGGATGGCCGACATGGTGTCGGCCGGGCCGCCGAAGGTCGCCCGCAGACTGACTGGGCCAGCGGGCCGCCAGCAACCGGAACTCGGCTGCAGTTGCACACGTGAAATGGGCCGCAGACCAGTGTCGGTCTGCTCATCTGTGTTCACGCATAGATGGTGGCCAGTTCTCAGGTAGGTATGCTGCTAAGACATAGCGCAAGGAAATTATTGAAATAATTGAGTAAACATTATATTGACCAAATAAATCGCTCAAAACAAAATTTTGTTACTCGCTCAAAACATACTACGGCAAATATTCGACCTAACAGAATGTCCTACCAACTATTATTGTCGCTCATAGTTCATTAGTTTCACGGTTTCAATGAATGGATCTCTTTGATGAACGTTTCCGAAACATGCAGCTGGTTCATTCGGGCACTTATATTTATCCTACATGCTGATGTAAATGCTATCATTTTGTCCGTTCAACCCATAAACACTCAACACTTTTCATAAATTGGTATCAGATTGCAGTTTTCCTTGAACTGTCTTCGATTGCTCAGGTGAGCTAGCTCGAAACATCCGACATTACTCTGCTCTTCGTCGGTTTCTCTCTTCAGAATGATCATTCCTCTCGGCTCTCACTCCCCGATCTGTGTCACAAACTTCATATGGTCTTCCCCGAAATCACGCGCATTGACAGGTGCCCCAAAAGGGAGCTATTAAAAGCAGATCTCTCTCAGCTGGGTTGAGCACGAATCTCGGAAATCGTGGTGCGTTCCTAGAATCGGGCTGAGTGCAGATGGGTTTCCGTCGCCCCGTGACAGCGTTTGATGCCGGTAGGGGTTTCCCAGCCGCCAATGGGCAGTCATCTATCACTGTCAGCCGACCCTCTTTGTTCGACGGCCGCCGGAGAAAAGCTGTTCTCTGCGCTAAAATAACGCCTCTCATCGGCCAAAAACGTTTGCTACCTCCCACGAAAAACGAAGTGACACCACCCAAAGCCATACCGAGATTGGGGACAGTTCCGGTATCGCGCCGCGCTCCAATTTCTGTGAGACCCAGTGACCAAAAAATGAATCGAGGTCAGTGGGTGACGCGGGACGGTGGCCGTGCGTACTCCACACAGGCGTGCTCTGCTTCCTGAAGTGCAGCCGAACCGCCCCTGCCGGAGCCCACGGCCAGTCGCTGCAGTCTGCTCACCTTTTGGAAGACAGAGGAGGACGCAGCAGAAGAGGGCGCCGAGATGGGATGTGGCCGGCGTCTCAGACATGGTGTGCACTAGCTGCTCGCCATGCTGGCTGGCGGAGGCGGCCCGGCCGACTGCCGCTGCACGTCCGATCGATGTGCGAGAGCGGCGGAGGGGGCGCAGGCGCCGCGCGGCCAGCCTCCGGCCGCCGCCGACCGCCGGCGCCGCTAACTCGGCCCAAATATGACGGCTGCAGGCCGTATTTCGCCGGCCATTCGCGGCCGATGGGACGGCGCCGGCCGCCGCCACCGACCCGGACAGAGGTGCAGCTGCAGACGGCTCGAGCTCTGCCAGGCCGACCGTGAGCCGACCGCACCGGTCCGCTGCACGGGCCGCCGCCGCCGGCCTCCGAAACGGCAATAAAAACGGCCAACAAATAGCGCCGCAGCTGATCGCCAAACGCAGTTATCGGGATGGCAGTCACAACATAGCCACAGCATTGATCGCTGAATATCAAAAGCCTAAGAGCTGATAAATCTGGTTACTGAAAAGGCCCATCAAGTGATCAGCAGAATAAAAAGTAAAATGGCCCGGAGGCTTACAAAAGGACTGGGCGACAGGTGACATAAGAAACTACAAGACAAGTGGATCAGCAGCGGGAAGGGTTTTAATGGAAAATGGTTAACAACGGTAAATCGTGAAATCTGATAACTTTTATCTCAGTAACTTCTCATCACTTCAATAACTTCTCGTGTAAGTAACCCGTAAGCCATGCGTCTAACAGTGTCGAGTTTTCAGCTGGAGGCTACATCATACACATAATATACAGAACTGATCATTTGAAAACTGCTTCAAACTGCGCTGAGCCTGGTTTGATAGCAATACTGGCTCAACGACACAGGAGATGAGAAAATGGCGGACAAAGACACCGACAAAGACAGCACGGGTGGAGATAAAAGTCAGTGACGCGTCTGGGTAAAAAGGTCAGATGAAAGTCACCTCTGCAGCAGCGGTGACACCCATCCATCCGGCTGCAGGAATGCTGTCGTCGGAACTGTAGAGCCGTGGTGGATCCATGTAGCTGCCGACAGAGCAGTTAAAGGTAGTGTGCCACCTTTGAAAAATTTCCCATTTTATTTTTCCTAGGATAAGAAGCTTCTGTTTTTACCTAATATCGCAAAAAAAATCAAAACTGGGCCTGGAATAGTGCCTTTTTCGCCAAAAAGTTTTTCGGTTTTTAGATATGTATAACAACTGTAGTGGGCTCACCTGCAAACAGGCGTCGGGCAACAATCGCGAATGCGGCGCACTTGTGACAATAAGCAAAGGTCATTATAGTGTTACGACCATACGACGTACGGGAATGAGTTATCAGCTGTCTAATCGTAGACAACACAATGTCGAGCCTTAAACTGTAAGCCCGTATTGGTATTGTTTCTTTTATTTGGCTGTCGAACATTATTTATGGTTTGAAATATGATTTTATGTAAAATAATTGATATGAAAAAGCCGTCTTATAAGTTATGACCCCATTTCACCACACGCAAGTGGCAGAAATGACAATGATCAGCTGACGCATTTTTCTTGGCCGAAGTCAGAGCGCGCGGCCCGACGCACCACGCGTATTTGGAAATTCCGACCTCGACGAGCATCAGAAGCCACCTAACAGGCGTGTTCGAAACCGCAGGAGATGATGATGAACGGGTTTATCGAAACTTGATTGGATGAGCATATCGGTAATAGCGATTTCAGTGTGTGCATTTATTGTTCATAGTGGTGTGAAATGTGGTTGGGGTACGACCGACAACCCGTCGGGGCGAATTTCGCACTGGGGTACTCAAAATTTGAAGAATTTAAGACGTTTCCATGAGTTTTGAAGGTATGGATAAGTTCTAAAAATCCGGTTCTCCTTATCTGGGCCATTAACTCCATACGGTCCAAGAAAGCTGGCACACTACCTTTAATGCGCTGCCGCGAGAACAAGTGTAAAAATACTTCGAGTGAGGTGAGTTTTAGAATTTATTTTTGTCTGAAGAGTGTAGGCGAATAAAAATCAGATTAATGTAGGCTTTTGTTTAAAGCATTCAAACGAGACAAAGTATTCACGCTATAATCCTCAGCTTAGATAACAACTCGTGCACATATCTAAAAGCGGATAACTCTAAGCCCCGTTGCAAAAAAAAAAACGGGGATCGCATCATCACCAAATAAGAAGGGGCTGCGGCTTATGTTTGCCGAGACAACATAACATTTTTCTTTATAGGTTTCATATTACATATGCGCTTAAAAGATGCTTCAATAGGCTTAGATTAACTGAAATGTTTAAATGAAATTAAATAATCGTAGCCTCTTAATTACGTGCATTCTTCAAACATGATGCTCACAAAACGAGACAGTGTTTTCAGGCCATATTACTGCGGACCTGTAAACCAAAATCTGTTTCATATAGGTATACGTAGCTTTTTATGGCCAGCCGACGAGCAGTTCGCACGGGCAAAAGTCAGGATATCTTAGCAATCTACAGTGGCAGGGCGAGCGGTAGGGCGCGCAGCTGGATTTCTGGAGCTGCTTTACGACAGTGTTCGCCACGGGCCCCAAAATCCCCAGCCCAGCCCGGCCCGGGCCCATGGGTTCAGAGCCCGGCCCAGCCCGTAGCCCGCTCTTGGCAAATATTCCAAGCCCAGCCCGGCCCGGCCCGTCAAAAATAGCAATCTAGTTATTGTCTTAGTCTATTGCTATAATAAGCATGATTGATTACACTATTTTGAGAACAATTCAAACTGCATGAATATTAACATGGCAATCATGACTCACTTCTTTTCAATGAATAAAATCATTTCAAGCACCTATGGCACAAATTTTAACAGTAACAGCAAGCACCTCAGTCAATTAGGTCATGATTACACACCTATAAAAAGTTTACATGATTATATTAACTACATTCTATGAGTAAAGTTATCTTGCAAGCTGATGTGTGTGAACATTATCATTCATAATTGGTGACTCTAATGCATACTTGAAGGAAGTATTTGCAACATACTCTATGCTTCCCAGCACTTACCAGCAGAAAAAAAGCTTGACTTATGGGAATTGATGAATTTGTCTGGGATTGACCTTGCTGTTAAATTCACTCCATAGATGCTGCAATATCAAAAGCCTGAGAAAGCATACAAAATAGGTGACACTCACTTTAGCACTGTCTTCCAAAAAAAAGAGAAAATCCATCCATTTATCAGCAAAACTGATTTAATCTATTTTCAATTCATGCCCACGTGTCAACCGAATCTCTGTGGACAACTATCTGCTACTTTCCTTTTGCTATTTTATGTTAGGCTCTTTTCAAGATATGGATATCGCTAGCAGCGTAAGCAGAAAACATGGTAAGCTTGAAATGTCATTGGGTACTTTTGCGACTTTTACGCATCATCATCATCAATCGAAAATGAGCGAACACTTCTTGATTGTCGCAGCTACGGCAGGTAGCGATCCTGACCAACTGTATAATAAAACATATATGATCAAGTTTTTGTTTTGTTTTTCGTTCGATTTTTCAGACTTCGTGATTTAGGTTTTATTTTTATTTGTTTTATTTTGTTTTTCACCTTGATTCTTACTTAAAAAACGTATTTATTTGATATACTGTTGTGTATACTACCTAGATGCCGCCACATAAACATAGCGCCGCCGCCATGATTGCAAGGTCCTAGGGCCTTGGATTGCAAGTTTTGTTGAGAAGGCGGTGGTTTGTTGTGATTTATTTTGACAAATTTATAAACATTTAAAGAAGCTTTCATCGCGAAATACTCTGTAGAGTTCCTCGTTACGTACAGTGTGTTTTGTGAGTATCCTTTTAAGGTTCTGTTCGTTAAAAAGCCGTCGGTGAAGGAAAAAAGACTGTGTTGGAATTGTCTCACTATCGCCATATATGTGTTAAACTTAATGTAGCCCTGTAGCCCATCATTGTTGAGTGGCTTCTTAGTTTTTGGAGTTTTAGTGCTAAGTAAGTTATTCTGATGACTACATTTTAACTTTTATTAACAAACTAATGATGCTAGAGATTCTCTGATCTTTTTGGTTGCGGAATTTGTATGAAAACCCTCCTATGTGTGACATGATGTGATATTGGATAATTCTCAAGATTCCCAAAATTCAATATCAAGTAGGTTTTCTTTCACATTGCTTAAATTTGGTTTAGTTTTTGTATTTTCCCAGTGGGTTTTGTTTGCATCAGTTTCCAAATTTTCTTAAATTGACATTAGTCGCAAAACCCATAGTGCACAAAGCTCTTGGCCCGGCCCGTCCATAGCCCGTTAACTAATGATATTTGGGGGCCCGGCCCAGCCCGTAGCCCAGCCCGGCCCATGGCCCGTTGGGCTGGCCCGGCCCGTGGCGAACACTGCTTTACGAGAGTCAGCATGACAAATTGTCCCATTTAGAGCGATTCGCATTCATCCGGCGTTCGATATTAGTCCGATATGCATCTGCCGCTGCGCGAAAAACACGAGGCCGAGTTTTTATCTGATATTTCCGGCGAATTGAAAACAAACAGTCCGGGCCGATGTGCATATTTCCGCTCGGCTGCGTGCGCTGAAACGCTGACTGCTGGCAGAGCTATCGCGGCGGCTGCCGTCCGATACCTCGGCAGAGCGTCTTGTAGACTCTGTAAGCTCGACGGCCGGCTCAGCGGCGGGTCAGCATAGACTCGTGGTGCAGTGAAGGATCAGACAGAGATAAAAGGAGGTCTATAGTATGCTCTGCGTTTCAGTTGGTGTAAGAAACTAATGCTGCGCAGCGCAGAGAGTAGCGCTGGACACTCGGACGGCAGGCATTGTCACATAGAATGTGAAGACACGCTATAGCCTTCTGTCCCGGGCCCAGTAATCAAATAACACTGGAGGTGATTTGTTCCCGATCCGAGTAGATTGGATGTCGCAGGTGCCGGCCGAGCCGACCAATGAGTCTCTTTCGGCGCTCCTATCGGCTTGTATATACAACGCCTCACACAAAGGCAGAAGGTGAGGAGCGAGCCAGACCGATCATTGGCACCAGGCTGTGTTTGCCGTGGTCTCCGGCGAAAGGAATTGATGCAAATGACCGGATATTGTGCGGTGAGTCGATGGGCCGCCTGTATCGAAGGTCGCAGGCATGTCGAGCACGGGTCAGGTCTCCAGTCGCCATAGAAGGACACAAAAGGTAATCTCGCACAGCACATTGGCGTCTCGCTGTGATGGCTACGTAGAGGGGGAGAGAAAGAGAAAGAGAGAGAGAGAGAGAGAGAGAGAGAGAGAGAGAGAGAGAGAGAGAGAGAGAGAGAGAGAGAGAGAGAGAGAGAGAGAGAGAGAGAGAGAGAGAGAGAGAGAGAGAGAGAGAGAGTGGAGGGGGATAGGGAGAGCTATATCATCCAATGGAACGCCCATAACGTTGTTCATTTTTAGATAAGATCTATGTAAATCTTACTTTAAAATTGAGGCATTTGAAATGTTGACAAACGCATTGCATCGGTTCTCGCTTAACCTTTAATCAGCAACCTTTAATCAGCAGACGTTAAAACACTAGAGATAGACAATTACCTAATGCAAACATATTCTGCAATTTGTTTCCTCTCTTTCCCATTCAGATGGACAGTTTTGGGATCTTTGTGACCCACCATATTCATAAGTCCAAGCGAGCCACAAACTCAAGCGTGCTGGACCTTCCTGAAAGAGTTGAAAGAACAGATGACAGTTGATATCCGCTTTTTCAGTTTCCTTTGTTATGTGTTTTGATACAGACTCTAGACGAAAACGTCTATGGTGAAGCAATTCAGGAGAATTGGGTATATCAACAGGCAGTGCTTTGATATTCAGATAGAAAAATGTATTCTGTGCAGCAGGATCAAGGATGCCCATAAAAATCGTTCGGCCCTTGCTTTTTAACCCTCGCACGACCAGGCCATTTCTCATAACACGAACGACCAGGGGGGGGGGTGTTACGACCCCCCCCTGGCGTTTCGAAACGGAAGGTCGTAGAGCTTAGCGGAAAAACCAACGGATTGCTCTCAACGAGATCTCGCGATTGGTGGTATATTTTTTGGTCCTAGGTCAACATTTGACCTACTTTTGACCGGTCAAAGGTCAAATTTTCGGAAAAAATAGACTTTTTTTCAACTTTCGGCGGCGATTCTCTATCGTTTGGTATGTATTTCGTTTCCCTAGCTCTAAAAATGGCGCGTTGGGAGCGCCGGAAGTCGGCAAGGTCACAGTCGGCGGCAGAAATTCGAAAAATCAAAATTTAAATTTTTGAAATCTGATTGTATTTTTGGATTTGGGAGGTGCACTTCGAAAAAACCTCAGGGGGGGTTGATACAACCCCCCCCCCCTAGGCGTTCTAGGGTTAAGTTTGCTGGAATTTAAACTAATTAAAAGTTACAAATTGTATCGTAGAGTATAAAAAATTAACTGATGTCATGGTGTCACTCAGCAGCATTTACCAAGTAGGTACTTATACTGGAAAAATAAGAAATAGGCACAACAAATAGAAGAGTATTGGCATTTCCCGTTACATATCACCTGACACCCCTGCTGCAAATTACAATCACGACTCATGCACACCCGGTGAGCGAGATCCATTCTGATGGGCTGTTATGAAACGTCTGCAATATAGTGGCGCGGTGTACGTGTACGGCGGCAATATCGGCGCGCGCGCCGCACCACCATCGACGCTCATCTATCAGCCGGGCAGGGCCGCTGTCGCGCGCCGCATTCGTCGCCGGTGCCGCTGGGAGCGTCGCATTCGTCTGCGCCACGACGCGCCGATCGCCGCCGCTGAGAAATGATGATGGTGGCGCGGTGGCCGCGCCGGAACTGCCGCCGAGCGGTGGTCAGCGCCGCGGGAGCAGCTGAGGGTGAGGGGTGGTGGGCCGCCGGCGCAGCTGAGGGTGAGGGGGTGGTGGGCCGCGGGTGCAGCTGAGGGTGAGGGGGTGGTGGGCCGCGGGAGCAGCTGAGGGTGAGGGGTGGTGGGCCGCGGGCGCAGCTGAGGGTGAGGGGGTGGTGGGCCGCGGGTGCAGCTGAGGATGTAGCATTGGGCCGAGACCCTCAAAAACCGCAGCTGGAGGGCACGGGTGAGCCCGGAGCTGTCTGACACCGCAGCTGAGGGTGAGGGGTGAGCCGAGACCGCAGCTGAGGGGTTGATGGGCCGCCTGAGACTGCAGACTGCGGCTGAGGGCACGGCGACGGTTGTTGGACCTGAGGAGCTGAAAGGGGTCGGTGTTTTTAAGAACGGGTGTAACCGATTTGCCCACATACCGACTGATGAGCACGGACCGGGACTTTCTGGTTTTGGGCTCTAAATCTGGCTGTTTGGTCCAGGGGTCATGACTCATGAGTGACAAGATGAAACGGAATTGGCGTAGGTCAAGGACTGGCTGGGGGAATCCTTTTGAACAGCGATGGATCTGGGATTGTATCTGACAAAAATTTCAGTGGGCTGGTGCGTCCTCCAGTCGTTATGTAACACCTTCAAAGCCTGTGAGCTGATTATTATTAGTTATGTATTTTCGCTCAAATAATTATCACAAATAAAACCAGCTCACTTTGTTAGAACAGTAATAAAACGGTATTAGATTATTTTATGCTGCCCCAAACCCTTACAAGTTACAATCTTGTAGCCCTGAGACAATTAGTTGAAAACTAAGGCATGGCAGTAAGCATGATGTCCGTGTATCATCTCGCAGTACTCGGGACTGACTGGTGCATCCGGTTTTGACTAGTAAAAAAAGCAGCACGGTTTGCTCAGTGAGTTGTTACTGGCGCTGTGGTTCACACTCGGTGCTCTGGGCCGCAGCGTGTCCCCCAATGGGTTCCTTGGACGCCCTATGTCACGGCGGCGCCCGCCCGGTTTCCTGCAGACCGTCCTCCGCTGCGGCAGCCGACAGCTGCAGACTTTACGGCCGCGGGCGTATATATCAGCGGGCGATCGGACGGGCCGAGAGCGGCCGACTTGGCCGGCCATTGAGGCGGCGGCCGACACAGCTGGGACCACCAAACGGCTGTCGGCCCGAGACTGAAGAGGGCCGCCTCTTCCCGACCGGTGAACGGAGAGCTGAGGTGGTCGGGGAGAGGCGAGCCACAGCCCGATCCCAGTGACTGGCGTATATGGCGAGTCAACACCCGACCCCAGTGACCGAAATAAACGAGCCACAGCCCGGTTCCACTGACCACGGAGTAGGGCGACCCGTGGCGCGACCCAGTAATCGGAGAGAGCCTTTTCCAGAGGCGCCAGAAGCTTAGCCATGACGCGGCATGCTATTCCCAGCCAGGGATAAGGCCCCTCCTGGTCACGTAAGTGGCTTAGAGACGTGATCACAAACCTCGGTATTGGACAGCTGAAACATATGTCTGCAAGTCCATTGGCTTGTTGCGCCTCAGCTGAAGCTCTTGGGAAGTCAATGATAAAAATGGTGGGGACTTATGCATGCTGTGCAAATAATGCAATGCTAGAAGGCATGGAACTCTTCATAACAATTAATATAAATATGCATGCGAAATGAATTTAAAAGTCTTCACTTCACCTTCACCCCCGGATATCGCCTTCACACCTTCACAAGACTTCACCCACGGATATCGCCTTATGAAATTTATTGGTGGGCCTTACATAAATGGCTAATTTAGGATACCAGAGCCATCGTTTCGATACACCGTAAGAGGGCTAATGTTAAAATGCCGAAATAATTTAGATGGCTTGGGCCCTAAATTTGTTTAAAAAAATGATAGTCATGCCGTCACCTGAAAACGGTTTCTATGCACTCTCCAGAAAGTAGTGTCATGCCATCAAATGCGTCAAGCGTAATACATGGATGGAACAAAGCAACGCGAGCGACGACTGGCGGGTAGCGCCGCGCACCACGCATGCGCGTCGTCGTGCCGTCAGCTGATAGTGCGTGAGCGAACGTAACCTTTAAAGGGAGATTATGACCTTTTTCCACAAAATCTGAGTTAGGACCATTTTCTGACAAAACACAACAAGTTATAATGTAAATTAAAACCATTTTGCTCAATTCGGTACCTTGCCGCAAATATCTCAACTTGAAGTCACGTTAGCGGGGAGCGCTGAAAATGACCGTTGAATAAGTACTTACATCACTTTTTGGTACTTGCATGTAATTTTGTAAAATGAGCGTATTCATTACATTTGATCTTCATCACATCTAGTTAGTTAATGGTCGTCTATAGTGCCTTCAAAAGATATTCATGGTTTGGGGGTGGTTTATGTCTAAATTTACGCAACTATTTTTCCTGTTCATCATCTGTCGCCATATGCTGCTATTTTAGTAGCAACGACTCAATTTTGAATCGGTCCCGCCGACTGCACAATAAAAGAAGATAGATACAACACTTTTGCGGCATCACTGAAAAACTTATGCAGTACTGTTATCAAAATTCTCATAACACCGTTCGACAAACCTGAAGTCTTTTTGAAATAAATATGCTTGTATTATTCGCTTCAGGCTCTGAGGCCAAAATAATGAATTTCGTAGTCGCAATCGCAAGATTTGGCTGCGTTTCTGGCGCATGCCGTTCATTTGTGGCGCAAAATAATGTTGGAAACAAAGAAGAGTAGGCACTATGTACCCCCGAATTAGAATCTAATTAATTCTAAACCGAATTAACTCTAATTCAAATTAGAATCCTTATAACCAAGCAACGACAAGGCGATAACATAAACAAAAACCCAAGCGTCGCTGTTTGAAACAAAAGCGCCATATACTGCGACTTTTTTTTTATAGAGAAGGACAACGCATTTCGGTGGGTGTTACAAGTACTGCAAGTACTGCTTCTTTTTTGCAAAAATAAAAACCTTTTTCACATACGAAAATGTGCTAGGAAATTTTCATATTTTATAGAAACTACAGTAGAAATAGTATAGATGTCGAGTAATTTTTATTTAAGAAAAAAGAAAGCTCATTTTCTCCCTTTAACAATCATTTATTCCGGTTTTATTAACCCGCGCCCGGCTGGGGGTCCTGGATTTCCACGCCCTGCTGGGGAGGGGGGTGTCTGAACACCCCCCTTGTAACTCGGCTCCTGGGCCACGTAGCGATACGCGGAAGGCGGCGTTCGAAAGAGCGTCAAGAATAATGACGAAATCACTTCGGTCAATTTTTTGGTCAGGTCAAAGGTCAGGTCACCAGTGGTCATTGAAGGCAAAATTTCGCCGATTTCCGGGTCGAATGTCGAAAATTTCCAAGAAGCCAACGCATAACTCGGGAACCAATAGAACTACAGCGCCGCGGAAAAGCGCATTCGATAGCCCTATTAACGCCCTTTCTGAGCAATTCTCTCAGATTTGACCTAACGTTAACGGTTTTGCCTGCAGGGGGCAAAACCTGCAAAAATAGCCGATTTTTTTGGAAACAGTTTTTCTGCAATAACTTTTAAGTTTTAACCCAAGCCCTGTACGAGCTTACTTTTACCGGCATCGTGTTCCTCTCGTCAAGACGCATCGAATGAACTATACTTTGACCTTGAAAGGTCAACTTGAAAATTTGACCTCAGGTCAAGGTCATGACCTGACCGGAAAGGGTCATTTTGCATATCAGTCGATCTGTATCGTCGAGCTGAACACATCTAAGGCGTTTTCATCGCTCTAGCATGCCTCTATCAAAAATTATTTGCGAAAAACTGTTAGATACCATTCGTGACCTAAGATGACCTCAGGGCATAAACAAGGGTCACGGACACCATTTTCATGTTCAGTGTGTCTAAACCACTTGTAATTTGGTGTTTGGGAGTGTTTATAATGTCTTTCGTCCAAAACAGGCGCATTTCAATTTTCTCCCATTGACTTATAATGGGGAGGTCGCAAAATTGACCTGACCTTAGGTCATCGATATCAAAATTCTGAGATATACATTTTGTACAATGTACATGCTATTGCTCTTAGCAATCGCTGAAAGTTTCAAAGCGATCGGTCACTCGGTGTAGCTATGACAGACATTGAAACTTTTTATGAGGTGAGGTGACCTCAAATGACCTGGTGACCTGACCTTGAATGACCTTGGTCTGAAATTTTCACAACATGTGTAGAATTGATGTATGATAAGGTGTACCAAAAACGGCCGCCCGCCGCTTTTGAGATATTCGCGAAAAACCACAAGGTGTTCAAACACCCCCCCCCCCCCCCAGCAGGGCGCGGGTTAAGCAGAAGAATGGAATGCCAATCGATTAAAATAAGATACCAATGGCTTGATGGTCAGCTCCACACTCAATTAGATGTTAATGTTTTGTAAAAAATTAAAATTAAGCTCACAGATTTACATGGAACTTACATTATGTTGCATGTATGATGTAATACGATTGTCTTTTCTACAGTTTCACAGCTGTCTATGTAAAGAAAGCTGAACTAAGAGCTGTATCAGTTTCGCAAGCATTGAATGTATGGTCGACCTTGCTCTACATGATACTGCTCTGCAGGGCTACTCATCGTAATTGGGTACGACAAAAAAGTGTTCCCCAATCCGTTATGACTGATGCGGTCCGAGCACAAGAGCACACACACTGCCGAGATGCTACCGTCGTCCGCGCCAGACCGCGCTGACCGGCAATGTCCCCCGCCGACGCCGCCTATTGAGGTTACTGATACAAACTCGGTCCGACGGGGCTATCAGGATAATTCGCCTGGATACTGAGGGCCACTTCTCCATTCACCCTGCTCGTTACGATGATTAGGCAGCACAGCTCGGCAATAGGATCGCGGCAGTAGCGGTAATGTATATGTCGCCCACAAAGGCACTTCCCAACTGTTGTTTAGTGTTCAGTCTCCAACGCACGCTTCTTTGTGTGGTGGGTAACGAATAACGATTCCCTGATTAGGCCCTGTTGGCTCTGGAGAGGCTGCAAGCCGCCGCCTGTCCGCCGCGGGTCGCCGTTAAGCGCGACACCAAAGCGCTGCTAATGAGAGGAGTGGCGGCGGGTGGCGAGTGCGCTCTGACTGCTCACAGACCGGGGAGAGCCGAGCCGTCAGCAGCCGGCCGGCCGCGCGGCGGGAGGGCGAGCAGCCGCCGGAGCCGGCCAGGTGGCGGCGTCTGCAGAGGCGGCCGCCGGGGCGACCGAGACCGACTGGCGGCCGGAGATCAATACAGCTCACTGGCGGCCGCTCTGCCCGCCGCTCCCCATCCCCGGCCAGCCGGCCGCTCTGCCGAGCTCGCCGCTCATTCAGCCGCCGCGAAGCCGGCGCCGCCGGGCCAATAGTGCGGAGATCGCAGAACAGCGGCGCGCGGGCGGGCCGACCCCGCGCCGCCACAGGGTCGGGGTCACGGGCTCCTCAGCGGGCCGGTCATGTGTCCGCCGGCTGCCGGAGCCGAGCTGAGGGCACCGAGAACGCCCGCATCAACGCCGGACCCGGCTGGAGGGTTAGCTGGCGTGTATTGGGATCGATTACTGGCGCCTGGACTCCGAGCTATTTGATGGCACAGTGTCTCATCGGGTGAATTAGATCTGGTTACCGAGTTAAACAGGGAACACTTCAACCCTGCTGTTTCTATTTACACAGAGTAAACCCATTTAGTGGAACCCTAGTGTATATAATTGCGCAGCCAGTGCCCAGTGACCACTGACCGCCTCAGACTAGCGCAGCATTAGGCACCTGACTACTGTTACTGTGACCAGCAGAGCCACCCTGCCCCCATATCCCACCGCCCGTGTCCGGCGGCGCCGCCAGAGGACGGAACGGGCCGTGATAGATGTGCGCCGGTGCCGTGTCGCACTCCGTCATGTGTCTTGTTTATGCAGATATAGTCCCCGACGCCTGAACGATGTAGTTGAGCGCAGATTGATGGCCAGACTGCAGGCCTGTGGCTTCCGCTGTGTCCTGGTTATTACAGGCGGGGACAGGCTTGTCGGCCATGCGGTGGCAGAGAATGGTGAGGTTATATGTTTTTATCGCATGCATACCTAAACGTGCATATGATGTGTCATAAACCTATGCATTAAAGGGACAGTATCATCGAAAAAAAATCCATGTATGGAGCTGATTTTTTTTTTTACTAGCATTTCTTATTTTTCTGAATCAGAAAAACATAGTTTGAGGACCGAACTCGGTGAAAAATATTGCAACCACATTTCATTTTCATGATTCGTTTTCATGAGCGAACCACCACTATACAAGCATGGCCGCCAGTTTGGAAGCATGCAAAATTACTACAGAACTGGCGCAGATAATACATTATTGACGCTACGCTTACGCGGTCGTTCTTCTGATTGAGTTGTCCTTAGGGAGAGGTAGCCTTAGGTATTGCCTATAAAAAATATAACGTGACAATTGGAGGGAGTGACAATTGGACGTGACAATTGACAATGGGAGAAAATATCACGTGACAATCACGTGATAAACGTCATACATTGGAGGGAGATTGTGATTCAAGCTGGAGGAATTCTTTTGTTGAGCCGCTAGAATCCGAAGGAAACAGCGGAAATTGCCTACGACTATTTAATGAATTTAACGGTGATGAATAAGTGCGAAAAACGTTTTGGCTTTATAAAATTTGATGAAATGACCAGGGTAAAAGTTTTATTACTGGCGGTCAATTCAAAACGGCGCAAACATTTAAACAGTGAAGATAGTGAAGCACGATTCAAAGTGTGGTACACCTTTCGTACTTTGAGCGGCGATAGCGGGATAACGGTGTGGAGCTTCGAGGATCGGTCTTCAGTTCCCGGACCAGAAAGGTGGGGCCTATGCAATGTCAAATTTCATCAAAATGGTGATACTGTCCCTTTAAGAACATCAAATAAACGGCAACTGTGTAACCGGTAACATTGCATGTGTTGCTGGGGCTACTTTAAAGCCTAACCATATGAATGTATTAAATATCAAGTTAAGATCTTAGATGAATGCTAAGTATTGATGGCTGACATAGCTCGTTGCAGGCATGTATTTCTTCTAAAAGAGCGCTGACGTTTGCAAAAGTTTTCAGAGCCACTTAGCCAAGCGATATTTTAGGATGTATAATCAATCGCACGAACGGGGCCAGCGCCAGCTGAATCCGGTTTGAGTTGGTTCAGGTAAAGGTATGGAGTTCGGAGATGTCAGGTAAAGGTACGGACACAGAGAACTCGGAGCGAAGGGAAGAGGCAGGGTGCATTACAAGAAAACAAAGAGATCTTTAAAACACTGTGAGCTGCTTTCTGCGAGCTTAGAATTGCATACATATCAGTTTTGTGCAAGGCAATAATATCCCACGAGTCAGACTTCCAATTGCCTACATTGCCTACAGACGTTACGAATTGAGTGACAAATGCTGGATTACTGAGCATCTGTTATCAGCATCTTTTATAACATGCTGCTGCGCCATGCGCTCCAAACTAATCAAAGCTGCGGTACATTGCATAACATGCCATCCATATGCCTATTCAATATTTATAAAGAACACGCTTGCAACAATGCCTATACAAGCCGCAGTCGATTACTTTGATTGCGCTATTTAGCATATCGCACGACTATCTTCATGATCTTAGAGGCTGAGATTCGGACAAAAATCTGCACATACACAACGGATCCTGCATTCGCCATTCGTTCACAAATCATCAAACAGTGGCGCTCACATCGCAAGTAATTTCAATAGCCGAGAGAGACCACAAAGACAACTTTTAATGATTAAGCCGTCAAATGTACGACGAGCCCTAGGGACAACTAACTTTGGCACAATAGCGTCAGCGAGTTGAGAAACTTTGCGGGATAGAACGTGTCAGCCGCTGGCTATCCGTCCAATTATTTTCCGGTGCCAAGAGCACTGCTGCTGTGTAACAGCTGGAGCACAACAGAGCAGCGACGGTCACTTTTATTTTGTCATTATATATGCCACTAATTAGGCGAGAAACATTTAAAATCTATATTCAAGCCATAGGCCTTTCATTCACCTATGTATAATGATATAAACGGTTGACTGCCGACAGACCGTCACAGCCCGGCCGCCCCCGCCCCCTGCCGACAGACCGTCACAGCCCGGCCGCCCCCCGCCCCCTGCCGACAGACCGTCACAGCCCGGCCGCCCCCGTCCCCTGCCGACAGACCGTCACAGCCCGGCCGCCCCCGCCCCCTGCCGACAGACCGTCACAGCCCGGCCGCCCCCCGCCCCCTGCCGACAGACCGTCACAGCCCGGCCGCCCCCCGCCCCTGCCGACAGACCGTCACAGCCCGGCCGCCCCCGCCCCCTGCCGACTGACCGTCACAGCCCGGCCGCCCCCCGCCCCTGCCGACAGACCGTCACAGCCCGGCCGCCCCCGCCCCCTGCCGACAGACCGTCACAGCCCGGCCGCCCCCGCCCCCTGCCGACAGACCGTCACAGCCCGGCCGCCCCCGCCCCCTGCCGACAGACCGTCACAGCCCGGCCGCCCCCCGCCCCTGCCGACAGACCGTCACAGCCCGGCCGCCCCCCGCCCCCTGCCGACAGACCGTCACAGCCTGGCCGCCCCCGCCCCCTGCCGACAGACCGTCACAGCCCGGCCGCCCCCCGCCCCCTGCCGACAGACCGTCACAGCCCGGCCGCCCCCCGCCCCCTGCCGACAGACCGTCACAGCCCGGCCGCCCCCCGCCCCCTGCCGACAGGCCGTCACAACCCGGCCGCCCCCGCCCCCTGCCGACAGACCGTCACAGCCCGGCCGCCTCACGCCCCCTGCCGACAGACCGTCACAGCCCGGCCGCCCCCGCCCCCTGCCGACAGACCGTCACAGCCCGGCCGCCCCCGCCCCCTGCCGACAGACCGTCACAGCCCGGCCGCCTCACGCCCCCTGCCGACAGACCGTCACAGCCCGGCCGCCCCAGCCCCCTGCCGACAGACCGTCACAACCCGGCCGCCCCCGTCCCCGCTCAGCTCAGCCACCGCCTGGCCTCTGTCGCGCCACTGTGTCATGATCTCATGCCGCCGGGTTGTCAGATGTCGTCATTTATCTTCCACTTCCGGTGACTAGTAGCTGCAATGTTTCCGCCTGACCAGTGTATCAATAGGGAGCCCCAAAGTCCATCGATTCCTGCAGCTGACACCGCCATCATCGATGTTTGTAAGTGCTTACCTACCCCAGCGGCCGCCATCAATACTGTGTGACAACGGCGAGTCAACACCGCTCGTTGGCGCCCCTGACAGCACACTTCAATAATGCACCGGTCGGGCCGAGTTACAGCCGGTATCGACGAACCTCAGTCTATTCAACTGAAACGGAGCACTTGCAACAGTCAGCAGTGACTACCAAATCTCGTCGCTACCTGTCTCTTGCCGTCTCAATTTATGTGCGTAATTCTGGCACACCTGACCTGTGCTGTCTCTAACCGCTTCACTCTGGCCAGATCATCGCGAACGGACTGGCCGGCCTGCTGGCAAGCCCGGGCCGACCAGCAGCCATCTGTGCCGGCCGGTCCGGACATGCAGTATGCATGGCCGCGAGTAAGTGAATTTGGCGGTGCCTCGTGGGCCTGAGTGGCCCCAGTGCGACGAGCCGACGGACGCCATTAGATGTTGGAGGCACGCAGCCCCGACAAGTCGCCATCGCGGCCAGATCTCCACACAACTCAAACTGCAGGCTCTACCATACACTGGCTGTAGAGAGCCAATGGAACTTTGTAGCATGTCATGTTCTTAGACGTTCACTGTGCCTTTTTTCAGTGATGATTATGCTTACTTAGTCCTCGAATAGATGAGCCGTTACATCGTGATAATATCAACTTACAAACTAATGGTAAGCTATATAGAGCCTGTTGCTTGGTGTCTATGCATTTATTAGATCAGTTGAACGGCTTTATTCTCGGAACTCAAGTATCTGGAATATATAATAATGAAATCATGCTGAGTCTAAACATAGGATACCTGTATTACTGCGAACTATTCTCATCAAGTAAGTTGAAGTAAATAAGGAAGCGTGGCTATACCGAGCTAGTTCCACAAGCTGAGACTAATGGATGCAATGCTAGGCAATGCCACTAAGAAGATTAACACGATAATCTGAACAATGGATGCATTGCACTTAAATCGACATTTGCCCAGGCGATAGCTGTCATTATGTCAGGTTCCTCAATAATCTTTACCAAACGGGTACTTCTAAACAGGATCTATTTCAATTGCTTGTTTGTTTTGCATGTAAGTACGGTAACGTTGCTTCTTTATAGCAGGCCATTTCAGAGGCAAAGACTACCAAACGAGGTACTAGGAAACGGTGTTCTAAGATTACAAACACTTGCTATCAAACCAGCTCAATTCAAACAAACATCAAACCGGGATAAGTTCTCCCCCAAACAGCTCAAATTCGCCGAGCAGTCAAGGTCGTTGTGTGGCGTGCGGGTGGCGGCGGCGGCCGTGTGCGGGTCCGGGCCCGCGGACGCCGTGGTCGCCTTGTACTGGAGACGTGTCGACAGCGGCCTGCTGCCAGGAACAGCGGCGGCGCCGACTGCACCAGGAATAGCGACGACGCTCTCTCGCCGCCACCGGCGCCGCATCGATCGCGCCAGATCGCTGCCCGTGTACGCTGCAGCCGGCGGAGATCAACAGTAACAATGGCACGCCGGCCACCGGGCTGCGGCGACCCAACAGGCCAGCTGGCCCGCCGGATGTCGAGATTCGATCAAACTGCGCCGAGCGGCGGTGGTGATACCCGCGAGCCGCGGGGGCGGTGGTCAGGAGCCGCTCAGCTCGGCTCAGTTAGCGGCTGCAGTGCCTCCATCGGCTGCAACTGCTGCTCCTCTCTTGCACATTTTGCTCTGTATGGAAGGCTACCGACAGACATCCTGTACCGTTTTTCACTACCGGCGATTGCATACCATACCCACCAACCAACTGCGGCTTGTATCAGATCATCTGAATGCGAAATATTGACTCTGTGTATATCGGCCGTATCTACCCATTAATCTCTCACATAATTTAGCTTCTCGCGTGCACCATCGAGCCCGTCTCCTCCCGTCCCGTTTCATTTTGTCTTATCTCGTGCTGCCTGGTTTTGTATGTTCCTGTTTGCTCCACTTCTGGCGGACCCCGACTGGGTCTGCTCTGCTCGGGCCGGCACCGGGTCTCACCAGCGTGCGCTGTGAGAGAGCCGGCACGGCGGGCGCACGGTGCGTCAATACCTGCGTCAGACCGGCGCGGCGGGCCGGGCGAGCCTGCAGCACGGCAGCTGGGGCCAACGCCCGCCTTAGCACAGCGCGATAGCTGAGGCCGCCTCTACCAAACAGGGCAGCTGGGATCAGGGCCCGCTTTAGCACAGCGCGGTAGTTAGGGACCGGGACCTGCTCCCACTGGAGACAGGGCTGCAGTGCCCGCCTCAGTACAACACAGCAGCTGGAAGTGGGACCAACGCCCGCCTCAGTATAGCATAACATCTGGAGCCACCGCCCGTATAGCACAGCGCGGTAGCCGAGGCCGCCGCCTCTACCAGACAGGGCTGCTGGGACTAGGGCTCGCCTCCATCAAGCACGGCAGCTGACCCAGCGCCCGCCTCAGCACAAGGCAGCTGGGCCAGCGCCCGCCCCAGTGCGACACAGCAGCTAGGACAACACCCGCCTCAGTGCAGCACGGCAATAGAGGCCCGCATCAGTACAGTACGGCATCTGGGGCCAGTGCCCGCCTCCACCAATCACAGCATCAGTGTCAAGCGCCCGCCTCTGTACAGGGCGGCAGGCGGCAGCTGCGTCAACGCCCGCCTCCACTGAACGCAGCAGCTGGGTCAGCGTCAAGCGCCCGCCTCTGTACAGGGCGGCAGCTGCGTCAACGCCCGCCTCCACTGAACGCAGCAGCTGGGTCAGTGTCAAGCGCCCGCCTCTGTACAGGGTGGCAGCTGCGCTAACGCCCGCCTCCACTGAACGCAGCAGCTGGGTCAGTGTCCGCCTCCACCAAACATGGCAGCTGGGACCAGTGCACGCCTCAGTAAAACATGGCAATTGAGACCCGCCTCCACTGAACACGGCCACAGTGGAACGGAATATCCAATACATTTCCTCGATGGGCACGAATTTTGATTCTTCTTCCATCAAATATTGTAAAAAAAATCTTTATCAGAATTGTATGCACGCAAAATGAGTAGTCATAATAACCTAACATTAAACTGTTATTTTTTATTCCATTTTTTTGTGATAATATCTAAACTTTTTTGCATTGGAATCTACGGAGAAACCATTAGGTATTTCAGACACTCGCGAGCCCAAGTAGCTTTCTAAAACTTCCGATTGGTACCCTTCCCACTTGATTGCGTAAGCCCGGGACCCGTTTACCAGCTGGATATCTTTCCAAAATCCAAGTATCTAACCATATGATATAGTGCAAAATAACTATTTGTAGTTCGGATCGTGTGACAGCCAATGGGGTTTGAACTTTGATTGCACTCTGTTCTGTGCAATGCAATATACTCGTGTGCTTGCAGCTCCGCAGGGGCTGCGAGCATCTGGTTTCCTGAGAATTGTATGTCGCTATATACGTGCCGAGCCACTTCAACGAGCTGGTGATAATCGCCTCCTGTCGGCTGTAAAGTCAAAGGTCACAAGGCGCCGCTCGCTAGCTATAGACAAGCTCGCAACTCAGCAATTAGATATATTGCTGACGTGTTGACAGGTGGTGGAGTATTCAAAGTTTTCGATATGTCCACTGCTCATTTTCTTCTTTTTCCGATTCCGTGCAAATTTAGTTATAAGGGGGGAGGGGCGTATGAAGTTTTTCCCGTTCCAAGTTAAAGCTTTTCCAACTGTGAGTAAACATTCAACTAAATGTTTCTTAACGATGTAGCAGGTATGCCGCCTCCAATCGGTGTAAATGTTTATTTTTCTCTAGGCAGTCATCTTCATAAAGACTAACGAAAAATACGAACCGAGAGTAGGCATGCGACCCAGAATAGGCAAATAAGGAAGCCATCTGCATCTTTTTCTTTTTTAATTCATCAATAATATTAAGAATGAGGTCATTTATGTCTATGATTATTGGCGATGCTTTACAAAAACACAGTTCCTAAAGCAACGTGAAAGATTATACAATATTTGTTTTCTGAGTTAGACGAGCTCGTCGCCCTCTCCTTTCAGCAGGCACAGTTCCTTGAGCAGCAACTGGTTACAATTAAAGCGCCACAACCGAACACCCAAAGTCAGACCTCAGCCAAGAGCTTCAATGGGATTGATCTGAGGGCTTAGACGGCTTCGGTCTAATTAAAGTCGGCCTGGGCCGTCCTACCTCACATCACCATTCCACCGCCCGTAAAAAGAAAACTGAAAATAGCAGCTGATTCAGAATCATCTACATTTGAAGCATAACGAACACCGTCACCTCCCTGACGTGGTTCGGTCGTCACCTCGGCTGGCCGGCCGGTGCGAACGGCCTCCTCTTGCAGCTGGCGCCGCGTGGTGTGACGCTCCGTCCACCTCAGATCAATGCGCCGCGCGCCGCGCCTCCCGCCGGCCGTGAGCGGCACAGCCACTTGATCCCAGAAGGCAGCAAACAGCCACTCATCGCGGCGCGGAGGTGGGAGCGTCGCGCCGGGGAGCTCGCGCGATATGTGCGGACGATAAAAACGACTGGCAAGAAAACGCTGGAGAAAACGTCTTGCATTAGAGCAATTACTATATCTGCGTGATTGGTAGGCAGCTCACCTGTGTCCCAAATATTGACTCATAAAATATTTTAAATTCGAAATCAGGTCTATGCTAGGTGAAGGTCAGGTGTCAGGCGTAGCTGTTAGTTTCACATACATGTTTTATTTTAAAATGTTTCACCAAATTATCTTATCTTTGAAGCTCTGATATTATTGATCAATGACTACCATTCAAAGATGGGGTTTTGAGGTCACATTTTACGAAAGGTCTTTCGGGGCCTCGTCCAAGATAATGAATGATAATATTTTTGAGTGACGTCTTATTTTGCCACAAAAAAAGTTAAAGGTAAAAAAAAAAAAAACAAGATGTTCGGTTCCCTCAAAAACGTTAAACTCTGAGTTTTGTCTGAATTCCCACGGAGAAACGTGAGCAGCAGTTCATTCTTAACTTTACTAGACTCATAATCTCAGCTGGCGAGGAATTTAGATTGACTTGTATCCAACAGCCTGTTCTCTAGCACAAACATTTACTGTTGTTTCGAATCCTTTCATTGTTTCAGTTATTTCACTTTGAGTCGACGCAATACACCTGAGCACTCTGACCTAGAAATTTTTATTTACCTATAGACGAAAACTAGAAATTAAGGCCAAAACTAAAGTTAACGTATCGTGCGCAATCTATGGACAAACAAAACATAACTGTGCTAGAAATAACAAATATGAATACCAATGTGCGCGAAAATTGAATTCTACCAAGCGTCAATTGCACAGATAATTAGGTACACACCCCGTACCAAGATATTGGTACTGACATTTTGAGTGGTACCTAGAATTCTTTTCGGATCATATTCATTAGGGAAAACTGCCTCCTTTGTCTGCCTAACGTTGCCTGATTTCAAATGATTTTCTATGTTAAATATTCAACAAACGATAGGTATAGACTCACAGACTTGGTTAAAAAGCATAAGATACCATGTTGTTTAAACTCACTGTCAATATGAACACTAAGACCTTTTCCATTAAAAGGTATTGGGCCAAAACACACCCCTGAAACTATCCCTGACGTTTATGTATCTGTTTACCAGAGAACGATACAGATGAACAGACGAGAAAGAAATTGAAGGGAGAATCCGATACGTAACTAAGTGCTATATTTACGAAGAAAGCTACTCCGATGATTATCTGTGCCGCCGTAAATGTGGATGTTTTCCCTGAGCCGGGGGTGATTAGTCATCTGAATGGCCGGCCATCTTAACGCCGATGGCTCCTGAGGCGATCTCCCTCGCTTCCCTCTCAGAGGAACGCTGAACACTGATGGTGAGGCTGGCTGGCTGCCTGGCTTTGACGAAACGTGCAGTCGCTGGATGGGTAAGCCGGCAGCCAACATGAATAAATGAGCGATCATCACCACTGAGCTAGTAGTCCGTGAGCTAGGCCAGCTAGGTCTTACCCGTTTATGGCGTACCGTACCATCAACGTTCAACCGAATGCAGCGCCCCTCCCCCCTCCCCACCTTGGTGAGGACTAAGGATATAGGCAATACAAAAAGGCAGATGGTTAGCAAAAGTGCTGTGACGAGTTTGGTCAAGATGCTAAATATTTATTTTTCACAGAACTAAACGTTAAGACCGCGCTACAACAGTGCTGTGGGGAAGCGAGTGGATGCGAGTAACCTCGTGAAGCACACCCGCGGACTGCCCTGTTGTGACGGTTGCCGTTTTTCTCCGGTGTGACACCGGCCAGCTGGTGACAGTTCCCACCCAGCCCCCCCCCCCTCCCCGGTACGTCTTCTGTAAACATTGCCAGCGGACCAGATACAGGCTGTACCGCGCGGCTCGCGCAGTCAGACGCCGGCGGCGGTCCGCCTGGTGGCACCGGTGCAGTCACTCCCACACGTCGGCCTCTTATCTGGACCACACCTCAGCCCCACAGCTCTGCAGTGCCTTCAGACAGCCTCCACAGACTACCGTCACCGTCAGGATGTCTCCCCGCCTGCTGCTGATGCTGGCGATCCTGCCGGTCACCCTGCCGGCAGTCCGCGGCGCCGAGCAGCACTTCTCAGCGGCGCCCAGCTTCGGCATCGACTACGAGAACAACACGTTCACGCTGGACGGTGCCCCGTTCCGCTACGTCTCCGGCACGGTGCACTACTTCCGCGTGCCGCGCGCCTACTGGTCGGACCGGCTGCTGCGTCTGCGGGCGCTGGGAGCCAACGTGCTGGAGACCTACGTCGAGTGGAACAGCCACGAGCCGGAGCCCGGAGAGTACCAGTTTACAGGTGAGGATACCAGTTCAAAGGCGAGGATACCAGTTCAAAGGTGAGAATACTAGCTCACGGGTTAGAATACCAGTTCGCAAATGAGAAATAAGCTCACACGTGAGATTGCCAGTGGCCATCAGAATTGTTTCTGTCTCACGCCACAGGTGTTTGCCGGTTTTCATGAATCGCTACCATCAAAACCTTTCCCGTTAGAGTAGCCCTAGTTTATCCAACTCCGGGGTATCGTCATTGAGGCTCCAATTTGAAATATGACCGCTGAGTGCTGACTGCCGAACGCTGATGCTCCATCATTGGACCACGTCCCATTTTTCGCGCAAAGTAACAGAACGCTGACACGTTTTACGACTACTCTATCATCTATGAATGAGGGTGCGTAAAATAAGGTTACAACCCCTATGAATCCATGAAATACAAAATATCAAAGTATTTTACGTAAATTTCCAAATGACCATGCCTTTTCATTGCTCACATTATCTGAAAGGAGTGTGAGAACAATAGGTAGACAGAAAGAAAGAAGGATAAAAAGAGATAGATGCTCGATAGATAGATAGATAAATAGATAGATAGATACTAGATAGATACTAAATAGATAGATAGATAGATAGATAGATAGGTAGATAGATAGATAGATAGGTAGATAGATAGATAGATAGATAGATAGATAGATAGATAGATAGATAGATAGATAGATAGATAGATAGATAAATAAATAGATAGATAGATAAATAGATAGATAGAGCGGGAGAGAGAGAGAGAGAGAGAGAGAGAGAGAGAGAGAGAGAGAGAGAGAGAGAGAGAGAGAGAGAGAGAGAGAGAGAGAGAGAGAGAGAGAGAGAGAGGGAGAGAGACGCAAATAGAATATTTTTCGGAACGCTAACATAAAGTATAGCTTGACTATCGCACGGAATCTGGCTAAAGAAGTTCATTGCCGATTTGTTGGCACACATCCATATTCATCGATGATCAATTCCCGACAAACATCTCTATGTGAGTATTTTAAGTGAAGTTTGACGAGCGCGCACATTTCAGAATGCTGCAAGACGAAGTATCCGGTGCGTAAATGTTTTTGCTGGAGTCCGGTCAATAACACGTCAATTGCTATTTCGGACTATAACGCGTCAATGTTTTTCCGGGCTTTGATCAAAAATGTTGAGTGAGCTTATCAAACGGAAATTATCCTCGTGATACAACGCTATAATCTTGCAGACTGTATCTGTCAAGTTGTGACGAATAATGAGAACGTTCATACTAAACGTGCACCTTTGTTCTTCAAGCAGCGCTTCTGTTCCAAATCGAGATGGCCAGTGCCCCTGAGTTACCTACTGCCAAAACATAGAGCGCCGTCTGATCCGGGCAAACAGTGAAGTATGGATGGACTCCATTACTCAGGGACCAGCCTGGCCCGCTGAAAGGCCGGTTACCACGACCGTGTGACTCCGTCACTTCCCCGTCAACTCCAAACAGATACCGGTATAACTCCTTCTCCCGTCAACTCGTGACAGATGTCCGTAACTCCTCCCTGTCAGCCAGCGACAGATGTCCGTAACTCCTTCCTCCGTCAATTCACGACGGATGTCCGTAACTCCTCCCTGTCAGCCAGCCAGCGACATATGTCCGTAACCATTCGCACGGCGCCGCGCTCGCATTGTTCCGTCTAAATTAGCGTGCCTCATAAAATATTGCGTGCCATTCCCAGATCTCAGTTTATGTGTTTCAGAGACAGTGAAATACGCAAGAGATAAGTGTGGTTAATAGCCGCAGAGCATTGTTCCCTCGGGTGGGTCCGGGCAGCTTGGGATTCCTTTGTTTCCGCTCACAAAGAAATGCTTCAGTGACGTTGCTGAACCAATTCCGTCGCCTCAGCTCGAAAGGATAAAGGACAGCGATTGTGCTCAGCCGTGTCTAAGTTCAAATTAAAGCTGCACAGCACTGACCAAGTGCGTGTTCACAAAATGGCCAAACTGAAAATTTGAGGAGTAGCTTGAGCCTGCTATTTTCTCGAGATAAATAAACTTGTCACATTAGTTTCCAAGTCGTTCTGTCTGTGTCTGCTGCTGCTCCGCCACGCTATCCCAAGCACACTTCGCCCGTCCGACCAACTCGTCCGAAAGTTCGGCTAGCTACCGGCCCATTCGAGACTCCGCAGCAGCGTTTTTGGCGGGCGGTTTTCGGTTTTCTCGCGGACAGCTGCGGAGGCCGGTCATTCGTTCTGCGGTGGGGTGGAGGTCGGCGCTGGATCTGAGGCCGCACCGGCCGGCTCAGAGAGGGCCGTTTGAGCGCCGTGAGCCGGGCCCGGGCCGTGGGGTGCAGCTTTAACGGCCGCGCCGCCGCAGCTGCTTGCTATGCCCGGCGCGGCGGGCGGCCATTTCTGCTGAGCCGGCCCGTGCCGTGTGTGAGAGGCCGCCTTTATTTGGTGATCTGTCGGACGGACCGCCGGCCAATGTCGCGCCGTCTTTGGTATGCTCCGAGGCCCAAAGCCTCTCCGTCATACGACCCGTTTCCAGTTAGCAATATCTCTGGAAAATGACAGCCGGTGAGCGGTCCGAAGTGCGGCGCTAAGAATTTACCGCGCCTGGTTATTGAGGGCTATTCTTCCTTTCTGTCGACCTGTCTGGCACCGAGCTCTGCAGATACAAGTGACCATTTCAGGCCAAAAATATCCTCTGGAGCCGCCGTGTCTGCACGTCAAACGAACCACATGAAACACATCAGCTATGCTTACGGCTTCCGCTAACTATTTCTTTGCAACACGATATCATATCATTTTGCTGTATCTATACACAATAATAATTACATTCAGTAGATGTTTATTTTGCATTGAGTCATTCATGGTCTAACAAATAGTTCAATTATCTGGCAATATCAACCAAAGAAGGCAATTTCATCAATATTAGCTATGCATCTCGATAATATCGCAAGCGTATTAAATCGGATGTGCTCGCCGTTTGAAACAAGTATGTAGATCAAAGCTCCGAGTGCTAAGTATGTATGGAGCTGAAAATGTATGTTTCCGAGCTCAGCAGCTATTATGGCATTATCAGATGACATAGCCGTAAATAGCCCTGTGCCCGCCTACAGGGATGTCTCAGTCACAACAACCCGGTCGCAAAGCGGATTGCGTTCACTGTCACAGCAGCAAAACTTAATCCCCATATAATCCCCCCCCCCCCCTGACGAGAAAGTGAACTGCGCAGTTCTGAGGTCACTGAGCCAAAATCAGCCGGGTTTGTTCACTTCGTGACAATGATGAAATGATATAAAGTAACTAAAGTAATCCATTCCCATGTTAACTTAACGTAAAAAGCTCGGAGGAATGCAAAACACACCACGTTATGTTGCTGGCATTACTGCATAAAATCCTGTCTTTATTGTCATGCTAAGCCAGGATGCGACATCTCACCCGTTACCATGATCCACCCGTCAGCCATTTTGCCTTAGCAATGCCCATGCATTATGATCATATGGGTATGCAATATGCATGTATGTGCTAGCGCCAGGCATTAAAACTACCTTGGGACATCTTCACCCCTAAGGTCTGGAATAGTTGACCCGTAGATCATCCTGTCTGGTTCACGGCCCAATCTCGCCCTGTTCTATGGTCCGTAATCTGTGACCTCACCATCGCCCCACGGTCTGTGTGGTGTGAGCTGTGACCTCGCCCCCCCCCCGTCCATGTGTTTAACCACAGCATTGCCGCTGCGCAGGTCAGCAGGACCTGGTGGCGTTCCTGCAGGAGGCGCAGCGCCAGGGCCTGCTGGTGATCCTGCGCACCGGGCCGTTCATCGACGCTGAGCGGGAGTTCGGTGGCCTACCCTACTGGCTGCTGTCCGCCGACCCGGAGACCCCACTGCGCACCAGCGACCCGCGCTTCCTCGACCCTCTCGACCGCTGGTTCGACGTGCTGCTGCCCAAGCTGAAGCCGCTGCTGTACGAGAACGGAGGACCCATCATCATGCTTCAGGTGAGAGGGGAGGACAGAGAACAACTTGGTTCTAAGAACAATGCGGCGGAAACATCTATCAAACAAAGCCAATGGAAATGTTAACAATGGCAAGAAATATAAAAATGCCATTCATCACCATCAGCAAGGGCAGAATCGACCTAACCATAATCAGGCATAATTTGATAAATCTTCCCATTCGTATATCGAAAACCATTTTATTCGATTTTATGCTAAGGTGCGAGAACGTGAACGTGAGGATTCGAGCAATTAGCGCTTTACCTCAGTCAGCCTTCAGCGCTATCGGTACCTATATGTATAAGAGTGTAACGACAATGGTCATGCGCACCGATCTCAACCGATGTAAAGGACACTACATTCACTGCTGCCAGACGTGTTTACAACCATACAATGATAGTATGAAAGCCACTGTCGCCCTCCGGACAATAGCCTAGTGACAGACGCAAGGGTGGAATTCAACAAAGGAGGAGACGAGCTTATCACATTCGCTGGGCGGCTGAGTAGCGTCAAGTAAATTCCCTTATCCTTTCATACCAGAACAAACATAGGTGTAGTAGGCCGGGCTTTTCTTCTGCCGCACACAATGTGGGCGAGGCAGAGTGGAGCGTCGATCCGACAAAAACGGCTGCCGTCTCGCGGCGACCGACGATAAATAGCCGGTGCTGCGGTCGAGTCTTCGGCTGGGTGGTCGGTGGCCGGTGGCCCGTGCAGAGGCCATTAGGGACGGGACGGCAACATCAGAGCGCGGCGCGGTGTCCCCCCGACCGCAGCCGGCCGATCGACAGAGGCGATCGGCACCGAAAGACACGGCCGGGCCACCAGAGAGCGCGGGAGTGGGAGGGAAGGAGGGGTGGGGGAAGATGGAGGTGAAGAGGTAGGAAGGAAAGGAATAAAATAAAAGGAGATTGAAAGAGAGGAGAGAGAGAGAGAGAGAGGAAGAGAGAGAGAGAGAGAGAGAGACCCACGGAGAAAAAGAACAAAATAATAGTTAGGAAATGAAGAAAAAATCGTCAGAAAAACAAGCTGAAGAAAGAATAAACGTTATATGTGAGCAAATAAGACGAAAAGGTTTTTCAACCAATTAATGGATGAGGTAGGACGGTCAGGGATACACTTCTGCATCTCAATAGTCAGTAACTACGCAACCTTCTTACGGAATGGTTCACAAATCACTACATTTTTTATATGTAGTTTCCCACAAGCTTCTGACGGGCCTCTATGTTGATTGTTGATGTTTACCGTTTAAGGCTAGACTTGGATATTGCCCACAAAGCTATGGTTTTGCTACTTCGCAGTTCAAGCCATTAGGAACAAAAAGACCAGCTCAATGAGCATGTCAGGCAACCCGTTAGCCTTTGATACTGAAGCGTCCCGGAAACGCGACCACTTCACCCAGCTCAACAACGCTAATTTCCGTTCTCTGTTTGTCAAAATGATGTCGCAGTCGCAATTCGCTGCCGGCGATCTCCAGTCTCTGTCGCTGAAGCATCACGGTGGCTAATTCGGCCCGGCATGAGTGGTGGCCGCCACAATTTGAGCTGGTTCGGAGGCGGAACGTATAACGTAATATTTCAGTATGTTGTTCGTGGCTCATCGCCGGCAAGTTATGGCGCCGTTTCATTTGCGATTTGTCGGCGCTCGGACGATATATGCACGGACACCGACACGTGGTGGCTCCATTCCGGCGGCGTGCGCCGCCTTAATTGTCCATCGCGGTGAGAGACGCCGACATAAGCTGACTTGTCCCCGTCTAATATCTTCATGGCAGCCACGGCCGACGGATAGCAGACTATGTGTTTTGGGTTCAAGGTCGCTTTACAGTTCCGTTGTAGATGGATGAAGGCAGTTAGCTGCTGGAAGCTATTGCCTAATGAGGCTCCTAGCGACATAACGGAGCTCAATTGTACTACACAATTAACAAGACAATAGGTGGCTGTGTGAGCTTGCTCCGTGGTTCTATCGAATTAAAATTTGCTGTTGATAACATGCGAATATGGAAAACGGTCCATGATTTTTACTAAAAACATCTCCACTGTAGGCGCAGCCATGTGTTGAGACGCTGCGCCGCGTTTGTCGCTGGCCTTTCGCGTGTGACCGGTCCGTCTGTCACCAGGTGGAAAACGAGTACGGCAGTTTCCACGCGTGCGACTACGTCTACTTGCAGCACCTGGCCGACAAGCTGCGCCAGCACCTGGGCGAGTCGGCCGTCCTGTTCACAACGGACGGCGACAGCCAGAGCCTGCTGCACTGCGGCACCACGCCGGCCGCCTACGCCACCGTCGACTTCGGGCCCGGCACGGACGTGGCGGCCGCGTTCGGCGTGCAACGCCTGTTCGAGTCGAGCGGACCGCTGGTGAACTCGGAGTACTACCCCGGCTGGCTGGACCACTGGGGCTATCCGCACTCGACCCGATCCACAGAGGACGTGGTGCGCACAATGAATGAAATGTTCGACATGCAGGCCAATGTCAACGTGTACGTGGCACACGGTGGAACATCGTTTGGCTTTTCGGCAGGTAGTAACCTGGGTAACAACTTCCAGGCCTGCCCCACCTCATACGACTACGATGCGCCGATTGCTGAAAACGGTTACCTCACCGACAAGTTTTACGCGATGCGGAACGCCACTCTCTCGGTGGCGACGTGGTCGGTGCCAGAGCCGCCGCCGCAGCCGGCCGTGCTCGCCTACGGCGCCGTGCAGATGACGGCCTCAGAGGGTCTGCTGGCGGCCGTGCGCGGCCTCGCAGACGACCCGGTTCTCTCGGACGACCCTCTGACTTTTGAGCAGCTCCGTCAGGCGTACGGCTTTGTGCTGTACTCGCACAATGTGACTGGGGTCCAGCCGGACCCCGTCCTGCTGAACGTCACCGGTCTCAGAGACAGGGGCTACGTGTTCGTGGACGGCGCTCAGGTGGGCATCCTCAGTCGCGGGGAGAGCATCTACCAGCTGCCCGTCTCCGTCCAGGACGGCAGCCGGCTTCAGATACTCGCCGAGAATCAGGGGCGCATCTGCTTCGGCAACTTCCTGAACGACATCAAGGGTATCGTGTCGCCGGTGTTCCTGGGCTCCGGCCGGCTCAGCGGCTGGGAGCAGCTCTCAATCCCCCTGAACGACACCCAGCTGGGGAAGGTCGAGCGGCAGCTGGCCGGCCGGGCCACCAACCGGCTGACCGCGGCCGCGGCGCCGGCCTTCTTCACTGGCGAGTTCGACCTCCCCGCCGGCGTGGACGCCGACTCACCCACGGACACCTTCCTCCGACTGGACGGCTGGCGGCGCGGCGTGGCCTTCGTCAACGGCTTCAACCTGGGCAGGTACTGGCCGGCGCAGGGGCCGCAGGTGACGCTCTACCTGCCCGGGACGCTGCTCAAGGCCTCCAACCGACTGACGCTGCTGGAGCTGGAGGAGGCGCCGTGCCTCGCGACCGACACGTGCCGCGTGACACTGACCGACACGCCGGAGCTGGACGGGCCCACGCCGCACTGACGCAGTGGCAGGAGATGAGGACAGCTCTATTATACCACACGGCACTGGACGCGACCTTTACCGAAATATTTGGTGCAGAAAACTGATATCTATTGCCAAGTTGTCAGCATTCTCTGAATACATATATGCATGCATGGCATGCACATTGCCCAGTGCACACTCACATTATCTACATAGATCTGTTGGACCTTTATAAAGATATCGGAAAATCATGCACGGTAATGCATCTATTTGAAAGGGCACCTGGCTTGCAATGATGATTGTTGATAACGTTCATGCTTAAAAACATTGACTTTGTTTATGCACAAAATAGGACATATGAACGACAACCAGTGGTATCGATCGTTTTAATACATATAAGGTAGACAGGTGCTGTCACTGAGTACAGCGAGCCTCTGAGCTCAATTCATACATTTTTATCAATTGATTGTTTCTCGCGGACGAATGCGCGGAAGAATTCGCCATATCTCCGCCGAACGAATCAAAGCTAAAAATGTGTAGTGAAACACCAAGCGTTGCGATATTTCCTTTAACATTAACAATGCCAAAAATTCAAATAAATAAAAAGACAGTTGCATAATACATCCAGTCAGCAATAGCCAGTTGCAGGCTGCAGCAGCCGAACGAAAAAGCACAGCGTAAAATGGCAGAGATGATGAATAGGCATACCTACGAGCCGTGAAGCTATGAAGCTCCCGGTTTGTCATTTATCTATGACATGGCGATAATCTTGAGCGAAATAGCCCGTATCCAGAGCCATCGCAAAAGGAAAGAACATTTTTCTCGATTGGTGAGGTGTGAAGTATGAATAAATTGACTGCTGAAATGCATACAGCCTCCCGGATATGAGGGTGACTCAGGGCAATGAATGGTATGCTGCGCCGCACAGCAGCTTCATTGTAATTTTATCACTAGATGGCGGGGCGGACGGGCGCCTGGAATCATACTGTGCCGCAATGCTGATAATCGTATCGCGTCTGTGGCCAGAGCGGTGGGGCTGGCACTGTGTTGAAACGTTCTCGTCAGTTGTCTGGGCCACTTCTGCTTCAATCGGGCGTCGGTGGTTAAGCCTTGAGGAAAGGTCGGTAGTTGGAAGGTCGAGACCTTTTGGGCGAGCAGTCCCGAACACACACTGACATTACTCAAACACTAACATCAAACGAGCGCGGGGTGCCAGCGAGGTGCCTCCAGCCTCAGCCAGACTCCCGATACAGCTTCACATGGTAGCTGCTGTTCATGGTCAAGTTATCCATATTGCCAATAAAGTAGGACATACAACCAACCTCTATTGGATGGCAATCATTATTTATTTTGTCGTCACCGAGCGATTTTTGATAAGGCAGCATCACGGCCGTCGTTCAGCCGCCACGGGCGGTGCAGGAGGAAGAATGACGCCAATCACTGACTTGGGACTGTTCTCACAGAACTCATTACAAAACAAACCGCTCCGTAGATATATAGATATATTGGACAGGTATGTAGTAAAGAGCAAGTAGCATACGAATATATTCAAGTAGCAATTACATATAAATACGCGGACCGGTTTCGTCTATGAAAGACTTCTTCAGCGCTTTTTCAAAAACGTATGCTACTTGCTCTAAACCGCTCCGTGTGCTACTCGTCCGCGCATCGCTGCTCATATGAGCTCCCTTATCTAAGGTCAAAGGTCTCCACTGTCAAAGTTTAGAATCCTAGTTGACTAGCTTCTATCCAAATGGACCGACAAAATGGCGAGAACTATGACGTCCGTCTCGCCTCTCATTCGGTTCACACCTGTCAATAGTTTGGGTATTCACCTCATGACATCAAAGGGCCACATTCAGACTGTTCTCAAGAGGTTCTCAGAAGGGCATATCGACGGGAACGGCCACGCAAAACGAGTGAGCTACTCGTTACACATGCTGAGCGGGACATACCCGCATCGCTAAAGTGCGAGCTGAGATGTGATGACGCAGTAGCGCTGAGATTGACGCATGAAATAAACTCGCTTAGCAACCGGAAGCGGTTCGTTGGTAGTCGGTACCTTGCTCCCGCCTGCGACCGGAGCCCGGAGCCGCTACTGATACGAGACGAGAGCCTGAGCTCGCGACTGCTGCAAGCCGAGAGTCTGAGCTCGCAACTGTGGCCGCAGCTCTGAACCTCTACTCGCCACTGTGGCCGAGGCTCGGAGCCTCTACTCCCCACTGTGGCCGCAGCTCGGAGCCTCTACTCCCCACTGTGGCCGCAGCTCGGAGCCTCTACTCCCCACTGTGGCCGCAGCTCTGAGCCGGCACTCACGACTGCGGCCGCAGCTCTGAACCTCTACTCGCCACTGTGGCCGCAGCTCTGAACCTCTACTCGCCACTGTGGCCGCAGCTCTGAACCTCTACTCGCCACTGTGGCCGAGGCTCGGAGCCTCTACTCCCCACTGTGGCCGCAGCTCGGAGCCTCTACTCCCCACTGTGGCCGCAGCTCTGAGCCGGCACTCACGACTGCGGTCGCAGCTCTGAACCTCTACTCGCCACTGTGGCCGCAGCTCTGAACCTCTACTCGCCACTGTGGCCGCAGCTCTGAACCTCTACTCGCCACTGTGGCCGCAGCTCGGAGCCTCTACTCGCGACTGCGACTGACCGGTCGGCTCCGGTGGACCGTGGCGGGGTGACAGAGACAGCTGCAGTGTGCGCCGTGCTCCGACTGCGCCAGCCGCGGACGTCTGATTAACGGCCCCGATCGGACGGAGTCGGAACCAAGGCTCTATGGAAGTCGGACGGCCGCGCCAGGGTGTCCGAGGCGGTGGAGTTTGTTTTACAGATAAAGCGCGTGTCAAGTGAGGCTGTCAAGTGTCATATAACTACATCATACATACTATTTTCTTGGAAAGGGTGTTTAAACAATGTCAGAATAAAGGTGGCGCAAATAGGCTAACTATACAGTGACATACTTGGCCATCAATGGTCTGCATTTTATCAGCCTGTTTCTGTTAAATTCGTGGTGCCGTGCTGTGAACTTAGCAACTTTTGTGGAAAAGTACCTACTCGGCAACGTCGCCAGTTCGTCCTGGTCGTCAAACCAAGCCGCATACGACCCTATCGACCTTTGTCGATAGGGTCGTAGCCGTAGGAGGTGCCGATAGAGAAACATGACTCGCCGAAGCAGCGGAACATGTAAGAACACTTGGTCGCGGGGGACCGAGGACGCAGCCGTCAGCAGCCGCCGCGTACCTACATCACGGTCAAGCAGAAGGCGAGGACTTTGCCTTCTATTGTGCTGTGCCCGCAGCTGCCGAATCAGGTGCGACCACGCCTTTTACGTGACGAGGCATGATCGGAACACCACTGTCGGCGCGGAAAAAGCCAGTCGTCACCATATCAAAGGTGTGTGCGCGACGGTGCAGGCAGAGAAGCCCCCCAGTCTGGGAGCAGAAGTCACCAGTCTGCGGGAGCCAAGACCCAGTCGACCCAGTCGACCCTGGGCAGACCGAGCTTCTGACAGCGGGGCGCTCGGCGACCCGAAATAGGCGAGAGTGGGGCAAAGCGGCCACCTTAACGCTTCTTATACGATGCCGACGCTTGATTTTTAAACTCGGAAAGAATCTTTCTATACCAATGTGATCCCTATTAAATCGCCTTTAATATCAACTGCGTTTCATTTCCAAAGGCGTTCACATATGGGAGATATTGACAAAACTTTAAACCTTTGCATATTGGCCACTTTGCCCCATACCCTGGGGCAAAGCGGCCACCGGCGACTTCTCAAGTCCCGATATGAGAAACAGATTAGTTGACTCATGTACGACTAGGGCATTTGATGGTGACAAGGTTAAAGCGAGGGTGGATGTTTACTTTGTCATCTTCCCACCTGTAGGTAAACAAAGAAGATTTTCATGGAAAAACATTTAATTGCATTGCATGGAAACTCATGTAACCGAAAAGTAGCCAGGATGAAGTGGCCAGGATAATTTATAAATAATGTTTTTGATCCGGATGGAAACAACTTATGCCCAATTGGCCATTGGGGGCTGGCCACTTTGCCCCGCGCATACCGTTCGATACAATAATATTCCATCTCAGCTATTTGTGGGGTGACTCAACAGCATTAAAATTGGTAGAAGACGGGTACGATAACCAAGCAATGCATACACAAGAACGCTTATAAAAATGCCATACGGTTATGGAATATAATAACATTTAAAAATTGTAAACATAGTTTGTAGTCTGGCAAGAAATGCTTTTCCGTGTTTCACAGAACAATGGCGATGGGCCTGAAACCCCGGTTTGGCTCATTCGAACGACCGCGAAGAGAAGTAGGCATAATTGGAAACCATAAATTGGAACTGACGCCAGCTGTGGAGGGCAAAGACGATGGGTGGCCGCTTTGCCCAACTCTCCCCTACAGTCGATTTTGTAGGCTGTTGAAAAGCGCAGAAAATAATCACACCACTCATCTCCCAGGGCATTTTGTTAACACGTATTTAGTTTTCGGTATGATTATGCTTTTGTCTGGAGGTCGAGTCCTGGATACTACATATACCTACTCGCGCTGAATATGCGCACTTTACCGGTCTACATGCCTTGCTGTTACGAGTCGTACAAACGTCCCCATTCCAGTCCTGCGTGGCGCGTCTTCCCAGTCTCAGCGCTCTAACGGCGCGGCGCTGATGGCCTCGGCTCAGTGACGTCATCGGATCTTTGTCCGCCTGATCCCTCCGTCGCCGTTTCACGGGCATTTGGCCGCGTGAGGGCCCTTTCGGGGACATCCATATTGCCTGCACCGTTACCCGCCGGCTTTGTGAGCCAATAAAATATAATTAAGTCGTATATCACACATTCGCACGAACCGCACGAGCCATTCAACATAAAGTCACAATTGAATAAATTCATTTTGAATGCAGTGGGCAGGTTGTAAAATACGCATGATTTTAGCATAAAAACGGATATCGCATAAACTGCCGAAAATAGCTGGGCCATCGTATCCTGCCTTTCACGGAATCACCTTGCATACAAATGTCACAGATGCCAAAGCATCGACAACAAAAAGTGTGGCAAAGCATATGTCAATAAGGTCAGCTGGTTACATAATGCAAAAAAATTTAAAACGCTTTCCGCCAAAAAGGAAGGCGTTGCTCGGCCCCAGGCAGGACTCAGGACTCTTTTTAAGATAGGCGGCAGATACACCGACCGCGTTTGGCGTCATAAGCCGACCGGAGACGTCACCAAATGAATATGCTATGGCGCACAAGCACGTTAGAGGTAAAAGGCCACCGCTCGAGACTGGCCGAGCAAAAAAAAAAAAAACTATATATGAGTCACGTTATATGATCACCAATGACCCTGAGCTGAATGTTACTGCCTGCCTTTGAAGTATTTACGAGTATAGATTCCACGCTTCACTGAAGGAAAAGCACCGCTGAGCGGTCTGTCAGTATCCCTCTGCGCCTTTTTCGTCCATTAGCCGACAGAACCCAGCGACTTTACTATACATGATATGGATCGGATATCCAAACATCAGAAATAGCCATCGCGTGCCCGCTGGCCGACTTCAGCCGCACGCCCGCACGTAACTTGGACAGTTATAACCCCGAGACGACGAAACCCAATGAACAAACTGACGTTCGTGCCACGCGGCGCAGCATAACTCCAGGCGCACACCGCTGGCGCCATCCAGGAGCATTATTGCAAGCATGCAAGAGTTATGCGAGCTCCAGGCGCAATTGCTACTGCTATCTGAGACTCGCAGCGCAGCATCCCAGTCCCAGCCTCTCCCGGTGGCGTCTATTGACGAAATTATAATCCCCGCCATGTTCCTTCAGCACCTTGTCATCAACATCCCAATAAGGTATTCGATTAGAAACAAGATGGATGATTTTCGGTATATTTTCTGAAGCGGAGCAGATCGCGGCACCCGGACTGACGCGCAGATGCAGTGAGTCTAGCTACGGGAGTACACGGAACACGAGCGGCCCAATGTCGCCCCATGAAACGGGACTGGGAGTCGTCCGTAGCAAAATGATATCCAAAGGTCGGACAATGAAAACAACCGATGACGTGCCGATGGTTTCCGAGCGTTTCTCGATAAACTGGATGACCGCGTGACAAACGCATCTAAAACCGCTCTCATACGGATGCAGAAACTGGATGACACCTATTCGAGCGCACGCACCCGCTCTCATACAAACACTCACACTCTGACAGACACACACAGCTCAGACACTCTGACACTCGCACTCCTCCGGTGCAGCGGGTCTGCTCAGCCCGCGCCGTGGCCTCTCTTCTGATCTCCATGTCTCCGTGTACCCGAGCGGCCATCCTCCGGCCCGCCTCTCCGCACCGCTGCCGCCGCGCGCCCCGCCAGTCGGCACTTACAGCACGCGCGGGCGCTTGTTGGGGAAGTCCATGCCCATTCCCTCCTCCATGGGTCGTCCGCGTCCGCCGGCGGCACCTCCGCGCGGGGGTCCTCCGCGGAATCCGCCGCGGCCGCCGCGGAAACCGGGCGGGGGCGCGCCGCGACCGCGAGCGCCGAAGCCGCCCATCTCCATGCCGCCCACCTGCCGATGGAGGGTCAGAGCTCAGTCTCGACAAGGGTACCACCCGCGGCAACCGACAAATGCATCGCACCCAGATCGGTGGTCACAATGAACGACATAAGCCAGTCGTCGGGTAAAATACTTCAAGTGTGGAAAAAATGCCTCCCTCTGACACTCATAGTCTCACACACCGATTCGAACGATTTTGCATGAGCAAGATTACGAGACAATATCACAAAGGAAGCAGATTAGTCAGCTTACCTGGCCGGCTCCACGTCCTCCGCGACCAGCCATACCCGGCGGCGGTCCACCTGGCGAAGAGAAACAGACACTCAGTTTCACGGAGCGGCCACCCGATCGGCGCGCCAGCACATCGGTCTCTGGGGTACTCGAGTCATTACCTAGCCCCGGAGGACGGGATCAGTAATCACGTGGCATGTAGAAAATAGCCTCTCCAGCCAACAGGTCAAGCATTATGGGGTCTTGTTTTATTCATCGCTGCTGATAGTGACAGACAACCACAACATCGTTTAGGTATACAGAACGGGGTCAGATCAGTCAGATGTAACGTGCTTTCTGAATGCTGATCTTGAAATAAGCACCATTCTGCGACAGTACTCCGAAGTGAGCCACATGCCTCTTACGATCGTTCCCACCATAGAACTCTATCCCTTTATCGCCAATCCTCCTGAACCCCCCCCCCCCCCTCCTCGTGCTATAACTCGCCCCTCCACCCCATCACCAATCACACACAGCAGCTTTTCCGGTCCATACTGCCCGGCCCACCACTAAACGAAGCCCCTCTCAGCTACTCAGCTATTCGATTACCACACATCCCCTCCCACACCCTCACGTCTCCCTCCCCTCCTTACCGCAGGGCGGCTGCTCCTGCCCTGTCCCGTCCCTCTGCTTACCGTAGGGCGACTGCTCCTGCACGGCTCCGGTCCACAAGTCCCCCTTCTTACCGTAGGGCGACTGCTCCTGCCCGGCTCCCGTCCCTCTGCTTACCGTAGGGCGACTGCTCCTGCCCGGCTCCGGTCCACACGTCGCTGCCGTAGCCGGCGTCGGGCGCCGCACCCGGGGGCGGCGCGCCCGCTCCTCCAGCGCCGCCGTCCCAGATGGCCTGCTCCTGCTGGTCCAGAAGGCTGTTCAGCTCGTTGGCCTGCCGCACAGAGCCGGGCCGGGGCGTCACTCACCGGCTCCGCACGGCGGGCGGTGCAGATAAGGATAGTGCACTTACAGGATTAGCATATAATGCAGGCGTTTCCCGACAAAAAGGAAGGTGCGTTACGACGCCACCTCGTTAAAGCTTATAGCCATTATGGTAGAATATGCGATAAATCATTGGTGGTTACTTTGTGAAAAAGCAAGCGGGAAATAACATTTTTGAAGCTGCTGGGCAATGAACATGACCAATGATCGGCAGACGCATCGCGCATGCAAGGTGCATACTCCTTTCAGGTATTTCACCCAGTTACGTTACCTGTTTTATGAAGCTAAGCAAGCGGGAAACAAAACAGCAGTCAATAAGCGACCGACATCACAGTCAATACCAGCACGCATAAACATGCGCTAAGCGAGCAGCTGCACTGACTTTAGCCAGGTGGCATCATTCCCGTTAGTCCCTCGCTACCCGCGCTACCGCTCGCTCGCAACTAACCTGCATGAACAGCTGGTTCTCCTGCTGGCGGCGCTTCAGGTCGTCCTCGGACTGGCGCATGCGCGACTGCATCGACTCCTGGCGGCGCTGCATCTCCTCCTCCATGCGGCGTCGCTCCTGCTCGCGCTGCGCCTGGCGCACGTCCCAGTCACTCTTGGTGCGCTCCTGCTCCATCTCTCTGCGGCGCAGCTGTTCGCGCAGCATCTCCGTCTCGTGCTCGCGGCGCGCAAAGTCCATCTGGTCGCGCAGCTTCTCCATTTCCATCTTCATCTCCTGGTCGAGCTGTTCGCGGCGCTGCTTCTCCAGCTCGTACAGCTGCTTCCAGCGGTTACCGTACTCGGCTTCGAACGAGCCGGGCATGGCCAGACGGGGCCCCACCTGTCACGACGGGACGGTGTCAGCGGCGGTGTATAGCGCAGAGGGGACGGACCAGTATCCATAGATTAAGCTAACTATACCAACAGAAACGTGTTCTCACGTCAGTTCTCCTGAAACCTCTGATCACATTTCTCTGATTAATGAATATGCCCGCACATACTTCCTGAAACTGTCAATCGACCACAAAACCGCAGTGAAAACATTCACCCATCACAGCCTCATGGCCGCCAGTATGGACGTCCATGGACTCACCGATCGTTCGCGCATGTACTCGTGGTTCTTCTTGGGCAGCACTTGTTCGGAGAGGCCGTCCTCCAGATCTTCTTCGTTCATCGGCTCCACCTCGACCGGACAGAGGCCCCTATCGAACGGTCAGACACACGGTCAGAGGCGGAACGATCGCAACCAATGTTTCACACTATTGTAATGCCAATTGGCAAACGAGAAACATTGGCAGTCTTCATAATCAAGATACCCAAGCATTGTTCCGTAAAGACATACATTTTTTAACGTGCAACACAATATTTTTTCGACATATTTGAGTAGGAGGAACAGCTTATGGCTGCTGGGAGCCGTATGAATCGGTACTGACTCTGTGAGGAAGAAGCTGCTCTCGGTGCACTTCTTCAGACAGAAGAGGGCGCACGGCTTCTTAGCGAACTCGATGATGCCGACGCCGGTGGACTTTCCGCGCTCGTCGACCACCACGGTGGCGCGCTCCAGCTCGCCGAAGATGGAGAAGGCCAGCTCGAGCAGCTCGTTGCTGACCCAGGGCGAGAGCCGCTTCACCTTCAGCGTGCAGCCCATGGCCGAGAAGCGCACCTTCAGCATCCGGCCGTTACGCATGGTGCCGTTCAGGGCCTGGCGTGCCTTTTCCGCGTTGGCGCGGTAATCCTGTCCGCAGAAATAAATGTTATTAGGCCTCATTGAGATGTCAGGGCGGTATGGTAGGAACCTGTTGTGCCACATGTTTGGCGGCGTTTTGGCCATAGGTTTTGGCTCCATTTTTACAGAACGATATACCGGGTGGCCCAGAAAAAACGTTTCCAACTTTAAATCAATATTTCTCAGAAAGTGATAAAGATACAACCTTGAAACTTCGAATAGTCAATGCGGCACACATTTTCAGTAAATGGTGTGATTTTCATGGTGTTCGGTAAATAACTTTTTAAATGGTTCGTGTTTCAAGCATGCCATGTAAAAATTACTTTTTTGCTCCGATGTTTACTAAAAAATGTGAGTGAACGGGTCACTTTCACCCCGCGGCACCGCGGCCTAGAGCCATGACTTCTACTGGCAGCTAGTCTCATTGATGGTTCGGGTCTCAGGATGACACATTCCCTCAGGCAACCACGATGGCTCTGTGCCAGCGGCATCGGAAGAAATTTCCAGTTTTCTAACCATCTTGTGGCTCAAATGCTTTCCTGGCTGACATTCCTGGGAAAAGGTAGCTTTTCAACCATATTGTTTTGGCATCTGCTGGCAATGTTGTTTTTCATAAGCTATTCTGTGGTCTTCTGGCACAGGAACCAGTCTGCTTTAGTTTGTTTTCCTTATCCGGTCGATTTACTGTTTGATCTACTGAAAGGAGAGTAATCAGCAGTAATCCATGCATCGTGCCACTCCTGCTCGAAACATGATTTGGTGTTGAAACGAATGACATCCATGAGCACCATTTTGGTTCAGTATTTGAATATTTGGCACATAAGTGAGACAAAAATATTTAAAATAAGAACATACGTGTTGGTTTCATTCACGTGCTCTATTTTTTATTCTTTTTTTTATAACATGGGACGTCTAACCCAATCATCACTATCGTTTCACATTGGCAAAAAAAGCAAAAAGGTCTTGCTTAATTCAACTCAAGATTGCCAGCTTGAAAATGATGGTATAGTGTTATAAATTGGCATACCAATGCGCAAAGAAATGACGCAAACTTGATGAAAATTTTGGCTCGCTATTTGTACTCGTATTTGATATACAGGCCTCCAAAGTTCGGAACGTTTTTTCTGGGCCACCCGGTAGAGCACTACGTCACGCTTATTGCAGCACCATGAAGAATACTATCATACCGATATTATACTATCAAAACGCATTAAAATATTTAAGAAGAAGAATTACTGATATGAGTTAAGTTCAGAATTACTATAAATTCAGTTCAAATAGCTAACCAGCACATTTAACAACCATGCCATCATATTCCATTTACAGGTAGAAGACCACCTACCAGCTTGACGAATCCGAACGCCTTCTCGAGGTTGATGTACGGTTCGGCGATCTCTCCGAAGACGGAGAACATCTCCTGGAACTCGTCCATGGTGGTGTCGTCGGTCAGGTTGCCGACGAACAGGCGGCACTTGTTGGTGAACTTCTTGGGCTCCTTGTTGTCATTGACGGGCAGGTCGTAGGTGGGGCCGCCGATCTGCTGCAGCTTGTCGTTCAGCCGGTCCTGACAGCAGGCAGACACCGGACGTCAGTAAACTCACCGAGCCGCTGCACCCGAGAGTCCGTCCGAGCGGCCAGGGGACCGGATACAATTATCCAAAGTTCGACCTCAAATACGAAAACTTACCTGCAACACGTCATTCATTCCCAATAATTATACTTTTGTCATTAAAAAGCTCTAGTGTTTTGATTGGTGGAGTGATAAGGCCAGACTGTAAGTGCTAAGCTCACTTAGCATAGACCCTGAGCTGCATTGCTGTTCTGACTGCTTAGTATGTAAACTTCCGCTCATGTTGAGTACTGGGTGCTGGGTCCACTCTGGTAAAATGTTTCACTTCACTGCCGCTCCTCATGACAACGAAATATTAGTGAGTTCGGTCACTGAACAATCATACTTCTACATTTCACTTTTTACATCTACAAATACATAATCCCTAATTCTGTAGTGCCAATTCAAGGATTGTTTGACTGTCGCTGGCTGGTGCAGAATTTCAGCCTAGTTTGGTGTAAGCACGGTTTAGCCTAGGTTCGGCCGCCGCTTTGCATCAACAGGCTGCCACCTTGCTGGCATTTCTTTGCTTTTCATCATGTGGTCTGAGCGATGGGCTAATCAGAGACCAAGAAAAAATAGCAATGAGTTTCCATATATAAGAAAACTAGCACCATGCTGATAAAAATCCAACAGCAAAGATTACCCTGGTGTGGGTTCATTTCTTGGGCGATTTACATTGCTGCCTCTATTGCCATATTTCTGGGCTACTCTGCCGCGTATCACGATTTCGATGATATATCGTCGGTCTCGATGAAGGCCTGGCCCTGATAAGTGCTGATTTTCCACGCGGTGCTACGTGAACTTTTTCCGTGTGGTGCAGATTTTCCAAGAGCATGCAGGCATAATTGTGGAAGAGTGCTGCACTACACTACAGCACCTGTACAACACCACCCAGAACGATTATATTATGTAATGGAGACCTGGCAGGGAGCGCCAGTGGGCCATTGGTCCACAGCTGGGTTCACTTATCACTATAACAGCTCACGAACATTTTGATCAATCAATGCTCAGAGGCCAGAGCCAAGATTCTGGTTGACTTCGAGCCTGACTTATCACTATCCAGTCAGAGCTTGAAGGGTATCACAACAAACTTGTTTAATGTTTATTGCACGCATTGCACCCAGCATTATGGGTTGATTGGCTTACGTCATCTTTTAAGCTAAAGGATTGCTTAGATTATATATTCAATTTCAAATCAAATAATGCATACCAATTATAATTGACACACATTTTTAAATACCTTCAATGGTATCCTTCAGTGGTATACTCCCTGGGAATGCAACAGCCAAATAGGCATTTCCAACTATTACCCCTGAATATTCAGCCTGTCATATGCAGCCTTGCACTGGTCCATTTATTAGTTTCTGGAGCAATACAAGTGTAGGAACACTTCCAAATACCAAGGGATAATTTTTGTCATTTTTTCAGTGTTTGCAGTTGCAGATTCCAAGTCTCAGTGTGGGATGTTGCACGTTTTCCTCAGAGCTGGAGCAGCAACTCTACTGCCATTCTTTGCAGTCTAGAGCCTAGACTGAAGTTAGAGTCTGGGGTAGAGTATCAGAGGCCACCTAAGTGCCTTCAGCTTCAGTGGCAGGCAAGGGCCTAGCAGGCAGGAGCACCTGAAAGGTCATAAGTGTTTGACTCAGGGCCCTAAATAGCAAGCACTAGTCCCTGAAGCTCAGGTACAAAAATGAGTCCTTAGCCTTAAGGCATCCAATGGCAGCTCCTTTTGAGAGCATCATAAAGACCCTCCAGAAGCTTTCCTGCTGGTCTGGTGGGCCCAAACCTGCCAAAAGGGTGAAAATCCCCACCAGCTCACACAAAAGTCTGAAAGTTGTGCCACAGGACTTAAATTGTTTTCTGTGGCTACACTGCACCACTGAAGCCCACAGTACCATGATGGAATTAACTGAAACAGGGTCATAACATCATTCAGTTCATCATTAATTTGCACATGTCTGGTGCATCTGTGCATAAAGTTCCTCTTCCTTCATCTTCCTTCTCTCAAAGGAAACAAAAAAGGGAACTTGACCAGCTTAGGCTGGCAGAAAAGCCAGTTTTAGCACTGTACCTACTACATTTTCTCTTGCACCACTTCATGTAACTCAAAATCATAAAATCAAAATCATAGGACAGCAGGCACATCAGTAGAGGACCTCCATGTCAACAAGAACATGCCAAAACTGTGACTCTACGAATCTTGCCTAAAGCAGGATAAAAGCAACTGAACAGCCTGAAATGTCACAAGCAGACCACTGGGCCCCATTTCACTGCCATGACAGGACAGTGCGCCAAATGCATCAGTGTATTGGGTTTCCATGGAAACATCAACAAACTCAAGATGCTCACAACGCCGGATCATTGAGGCAAATTTATCTCAAACGCTGCACCAATACCTTAGCGCAGCGCACTGTAGTGTCGTGTCATAGAACAGGGCCCTGATCTTACATCTGAGCACGTACCTCTGGGTTCCTGGGGCCTCCCATGCCCCCTCGTCCTCCACGGCCTCCACGTCCCCGGAACTCTCCGCCGCCGCGTCCGCGGAACTCTCCACCTCCACGCCCCCGGTCGCCACCGCCATGGCCCCCTCTTCCCCTGTATTCGCCACCACCGCCACGTCCACGGTCTCCACCACCTCGGCCTCTGAATCCTCCACGGCCACGGCCTTCACCGCGTCCACGGCCATCGAATCCGCCGCGACCCCTTCCCCTGAAACCACCGGGACTCCCTGAACCACCATCGCCCATAAGTGGCGGTGGACCCCCATTATGGGGAGACGGTGCTTCATCCCCCATATTAGGTTATACAAATAAAACGCAATATATCGTAATTTTCGAGAAATTGGGAGCCGGGCGCCTCCTGCGACCACGCGGCGGAAGCCAAAGGAAATGGACGCCGGTCGAATTTGTAGAAATTGGTTTGGCTCAAGCATGAGGTGTATTGACTCCTAATGGTAACAAACGCTCATTGTTATAAATGACGTCAGATTAAATAAAACACGCATTTTCTGTTTCAATTATGTTTTTTTGTGAAATTTAAGCTGCCTAATAATATTTTTTTACTAAAATTAAACAAAATTTACTTATATTTGCTTTTTTTATTCACATATTTAGGATATTGACATCATTCTAATAAAGTGCTTTTGAGGGGCCTTGCTTTTGAGTCACATTCTTTCAAAAAACGAGCAAATCCAATACTATTCTCGTTAGGTCTTCGAGATAATCTTATTTTACATAATCTTTTATTTTTAAATTACCTAAATGAATTTATTTGGCCTATTTAAAAGGCAATTGACGTGATCAATTGAAACAAAAATTTAAAAGTCTGAAATAGGGATGTAAAAATATTGCCTACGTTCATGCCGCGAATGCTACATTTCTGAAAAAACAACGCATCTCATGCTCAAGGCTATAGAACTCCCTCATTCCAGTCGGGGAAACTATGGTAAAATCTGCTATTTTTAGCAGTCTGCTATTTTTAGCAGAAATCTGCTAAAATGGGTACGCATGTGACGTCATCGTACCCAAATATAGCAGATTTGGGTACGGCCCCATACAAAAGCAGATCTGCACCCTAATTGAAGCAAATGCGCATCAAATGCCTGGCAGATTCATGATTAGAATAGTGCTGAGAATGTCCTCTGATATTTTTGTTCAGATCCGACTATTTTCAAATAATGAATTTGAAAATAGTCTGATCTGAACAAAAATAGCAGAGATCACTCTCAGCACTATTCTCATCATGAATCTGCCAGGCATTTGATGCGCATTTGCTTCAATTAGGGTGCAGATCTGCTTTTGAATGGGGCCGTACCCAAATCTGCTATATTTGGGTACGATGACGTCACATGCGTACCCATTTTTAGCAGATTTCTGCTAAAAATAGCAGACTGCTAAAAATAGCAGATTTTACCATAGTTTCCCCGACTGATTCTTATAATTTATTTAAAAAATGAAAATTATGAGTTTAGGTCACACTAAGGTTCAGATATAAATTGAATATGTTAGAGGATTGGGACAACGTGAAATAAGGCATTACAAGCTCGTATATCATCAGTTATGAGTGTTATTTATAACTACAGAGCAATACTGTTGTACATATTTGAAAGGAACAGTCGAAGATTAGCATCATTCAAGGACTGCATCTTGGATCAATTTGGCTATAAGGATGTGAATGGACTAGTTGCAATTAAACAAGACATTGCAGCTGATTCAATTCTTATTTGCAAAGCATCATGTAAGTTTAAAATAAATATTTTTATTTGTGTGATGAGGTATTTATTGGGTAAATCCGTGAGTCTATGCTGCCTTTGCAATTGCGATGGTAGGTTTGTCAGTGTTGGGGTAGGTAATGTGTAAATTAGGTACCTTTACCATTACGTGTGGGTTTTATTCACATTGCATAAATTTGTTCTATTTCAATGTGTATGTCATTATATTGTTAATCTTTGTACATGCAATGGACTTTTGAATTCAATTTTTCTGCTGAAACTCTGAAAGGGTACGAAAGGACTTCTTCTCAATGTTTGCCTGGCTTCTTACGATTGTGTTTTTTTATTGAGATCATTTATTTTTTGATGTTCTGTTGAAGCTTTTGATCATTTGTTATGTTTAACTTTCTCAAACTTTTGCTTTGCTCTTTGTTCTTTGTTATTTTATTTATTTTGGCATGAAACATGCTCTCTTACTGATGTATATTTGGTTTGAGAACAGTTAACTGAATGGAATGCCTCAATATTACACCTTGAATAAGAATGAACATTGCAAATCCAAATACAAGAAACTGCACATGAATTCTTGCTAGGGTAAGGCATGTTAACTGCTGCTTTTTTGCAATGTGATTGTAATACTCAAAATTGTATTCTTTTTGTGCTCAATGCCATATTTTGGGCTTAGCTATGATTGAATTGCTTGCTTCCATTTTCAGCATCAGAAACTGAAGCACTGAGGAAAGATGGATGGACTGTATCACTTCTTCAGGTTAGTTGCTGCTGTGAATTGTGATGTCTTAGCTTGTAAAGTTGTGTTGTTGTTTTGACATGTTACCTGTATCTGTATCTTGTACTCAGACCAGTGGTCATGTGATGGTGGTTATTTGTTTGCTGTTCTTTTTATTGGTGACAAGGTGGTTGTTCCATCATTGAATAAAATCTCATGGGATAATAGCAACAGACAATATTTGATTTTACCCAACCAGCTGCAAAGCCATATTTTGGAACATATGGGCATTTGGTTTCATGAAAGCATGACTTTCATGCTCCTTACATGTTTGTTTCTTAACTCTCTCCCGTATTGGTGTTTAAGCCAGCCTCAAATGTATACGGGGGGGGGGGGAGGGGTGTTGCCCGTGACAAGAGGAAGCCGATGATACCCAATTTTAAGATCCTAGGTCGTTGGTTGACCTTCCAGGTCAGGTCAGTGACCCAAAAGCCGTAATCGCCACGCTTTTTGTGGGAGGCTTTTGATGTCCATACATACATACATATTACATACATACATACATATTACATACATACATACATACATACATACATACATACATACATACATACATACATACATACACAAAAAGTCGGGTAAAATCGGGACCTGGTAGAACGTCGTAAAGCGTGGCTGTTATGAGGTTGTTTTTGGGGTGCTGATCACAAATATCATGTTAGTTTTGATCACAGATGTCTTCATGCATTTAGGCCAGGTCAGGTCAACCAGTAGGGGTCCTGCTGGGTAAACATAGTACGTGTCAGCCACCTCTGACAGCTTCGTAACATTTTACGAATACACCAAAACTACTTCGTAAATGTTCATATGGTTGCTAAATTCGAATTCAGCTCCATAAACTAGCCTAGAAACATGTAAAATTAGAATAAGTGAACCGAGGTCACCAAAGGTCAATGACCCGACCTGACCTTCAGGTGGCCTTGACATATACACTGTGACCTTGACACCCACCCTAATGCATGGGACCAACATCATATCACATGTTTGAACGCTTGAAACCATGAAATGACGGCAAACGCGCGGCTAATGCGAGCTGACATACGCCGAATCGCGATACCGGCCAAACATGGTCTCGGCAAATAGGTCACAGGTTAAAGGGCATTGGGGTCAGGGTCATGAAATTATCAAGGTAGGTGTAAAATTGATCAACTAGAAGGTTCTGAAAGTTGAGTGGCGATCGGCCGCTTTTTACGCGATTTATTCGCGAAAAACCGAGGGGTCCGTTAGACCCCCCCCTTCATACGGATACGGGCGAGGGTTAAGAAAACAGGATCTGCCTGGGACCTTTGACACTCATACTTGTTGGGGGTCAGATGGAGCTCCTTCGGCTTTCTGCAAATAACCCGTGAAAAACGCGGCCGATTGCGACGAAACTTTCAGTGTCCATCAGATCATCAATTTTACACATACCCTGAAAATTTAATGAACCTGACCCACATTACCCTGACTTGTGACATGTTTCCCGGGAACACGTCAGGCCGGCCGCCGAAATCGCGATTCTTTGTGTCGGGGCATGATATCCAATATCCATGTCTTTCCAGACTTTTTGTGGCTGGATACTTGCCAACATGGGAAATGATGTTTGTCTCGTGCATTATGGTGGATGCTTAGGTTACTTGAGGGTCAGGTCAACGTCATTGCCCTTTGGTGACCTCCTGCGATTTAATCGAGTTTTACGATTTTTAGGGAAGTGTTTGGAGCTGATTTTGATTTTTACACTCATGTGGACATTTGAGAAATGGTTTTGGTACCTACACCACATGTGACGAAACTGTCAGTGGCATTGTACGCGTATTTTGCAACGATGTTCCGTCCTCTATCTCATCGACATGCCTGATGTACGTACGCTGATGACGTGAAACTGCTGAGGCGGATTCGCTCTCCCGACGATGCTGTCACCCTTCAGGCCGATTTAGACATCCTATCTTCTTGGTCCACCGTTTGGAAACTAAAACTTGACCCAGCAAAATGCACCTTTGCTCTGCGTAAAAAGCTTGTCATGACGTCATACTCCATTGGCAATGTCACCCTGGATCGCGTATCTGAGATGCGTGATTTAGGCGTTATTCTGGACTCAAAATTGAACTCCGCTTCTCACATCGATGACGTCGTCGGGAGGGCGAATCGTGCCTTGGGGACTTACCTGCGATCGCTCCAAATCTCACGTGCGCGGACATGGCGCAGGTTCGAGCCAGCACCCCTTATTACGGCATTCAACGCTCACGTTCGTTCTGTTTTGGAGTTTGGCAGCATTATTTGGTCGGGCGCCGCAGTGTCTCACATGGCGCGACTGGACAGGGTCCAGCATAAGTTTTTAATTTGGATAGCTGTTAACTCTAATCGCCCTTCAAACTCATTTGACTACGCACAGCTATTGCTCCACTTCGCCGTTCTAACCACAAAACAGCGCCTGGCGAAACATGACCTCGCCTTCCTACATGGCGTCTTCGGGGGTCGTGTTGACTCCGTGGAAATTCTGGGCAGCTTCGGACTTGCTGTCCCAGCCAGGGCAACTCGCGCGCAACCTTGTCTTAAAGGTAGTGTGCCACCTTTGAAAGATTTCCCATTTTATTTTTCCTAGGATAAGAAGCTTCTGTTTTTACCTAATATCGCAAAAAAAATCAAAAATGGGCCTGGAATAGTGCCTTTTTCGCCTAAAAGTTTTTCGGTTTTTAGATATGTATAACAACTGTAGTGGGCTCACCTGCAAACAGGCGTCGGGCAACAATCGCGAATGCGGCGCACTTGTGACAATAAGCAAAGGTCATTATAGTGTTACGACCATACGACGTACGGGAATGAGTTATCAGCTGTCTAATCGTAGACAACACAATGTCGAGCCTTAAACTGTAAGCCCGTATTGGTATTGTTTCTTTTATTTGGCTGTCGAACATTATTTATGGTTTGAAATATGATTTTATGTAAAATAATTGATATGAAAAAGCCGTCTTATAAGTTATGACCCCATTTCACCACACGCAAGTGGCAGAAATGACAATGATCAGCTGACGCATTTTCTTGGCCGAAGTCAGAGCGCGCGGCCCGACGCACCACGCGTATTTGGAAATTCCGACCTCGACGAGCATCAGAAGCCACCTAACAGGCGTGTTCGAAACCGCAGGAGATGATGATGAACGGGTTTATCGAAACTTGATTGGATGAGCATATCGGTAATAGCGATTTCAGTGTGTGCATTTATTGTTCATAGTGGTGTGAAATGTGGTTGGGGTACGACCGACAACCCGTCGGGGCGAATTTCGCACTGGGGTAGGTACTCAAAATTTGAAGAATTTAAGACGTTTCCATGAGTTTTGAAGGTATGGATAAGTTCTAAAAATCCGGTTCTCCTTATCTGGGCCATTAACTCCATACGGTCCAAGAAAGCTGGCACACTACCTTTAATGTCCCAGCCGCCAGAGTAGGCACCATCAAAGGTGGATTGTTTTGCCGTCTACCACGTCGGATTAATAGCCTGTAACAGGTGACTCCTGGAGCGGATATTTTTGGAAGGTGCTCTCGGTTTATGAAGTGGTTGTCTGTGTTCGTTCGCCATACAGTGTGAAGTTTTAACAATGTGTGTCGTATTTATTGTTTTTATATGTCTGACTCCGTCTATTATTGGGTTTCCGGACCTGTTGATGGTATGCAATAAATACAATACAAATACAAATAATGTGGATAGCTGGCGTTACACCCTCTGGTCGACCTGACCTGACCTGAGCCAACATACGCTAAATGATGTATAAATACTTTATCTTTGATCAAACAAAAGCAAATACCTACCAAAGACGAAATCAGGACCCCAAAACCCGCCACAACTTCCCTTAAAGAAGTTGTAGCAGCTGGTCCCAGTGTTTTCGACTTTGGGTCATTGACCTGACCTGGAACTTTGGAAGATCAACCAATGGTTTGGGACCGTATAAGTGGATATCATCAGGTTTTTTCGTCTCGGGCAGCACACTCGTTTTTTTTTTCGTGAAGATCCAGCTCGACCAGGCGCCGAACGGCTGAGGGGGGTGGGGGTGGGGAGGGGGACGGGCCCTCTCCCGCACCCAGTGGCGCAGCCAGGATTTCGTTTCGGGGGGGTCATCGCCTCCAAAGCGGGCCCCCTAGTGTGCGGGCCCCCCACCCATTTTTCAGAATCTTTCCATATTTCATACGCATTCTGCTGAGCGGGCCCCCTTTACCTGCATGATAACCGTGAGCGAGTTTGAATCGGAAAATTTTGATAGAACAATAGCTCGGTAATCACCCGGTGTTCAATTTCCACGTGAATTGACCATGACAGAAATATGTTACTATGACGTATGAATTCGTATCTTTCGAGGCCGAAATGTGCCCCTTCCGCAATATGCATAGCATATATGCAAACGGAACTGTTGTCTGCTTCTGCCGGACAAGATTTAAGCAGTCCTACGTGCCTGTCCTAACTCAGTCATCTATTGGCTGCTGTAGTAGATTGTGCTTTATTCTTCTTCATTACGTGAATTCGCTCACAAGCAGTTTTAACCCTCGCCGGCACAGGGGGGAGGGGATGATGCAACCTCCCCCCTAAGGTTTTTCGCGAATAACTCGGGTAAAAATCGGCCGATCGCAACCAAACTTTCAGTACCCTCGCGTTGATCAGTTTTACACCTACCCTAGAAATTTCATGACCCTGACCCAAATGGCCTTTGACCTGTGACCTACTTTCCGAGACCATGTTTGGCCAGAATCGCGATTCGGCGTATGCCGGCTCGCACTAGCCGCGCGTTTGCAGTCTTTCCGTGGTTTCAAGCATTCAAACATGTGAGTTGATGCTGCTCCCATGCATTAGGGTGGATGTCAAGGTCACCTGAAGGTCAGGTCAGGTCATTGACCTATGATGACCTCGGTACTTTTTTCGAATTATGCATGTTTCCAGGCTAGTTTTTGGAGCTGAATCCGAATTTAGCAACCATTTGAACATTTACGAAGTAGTTTTGGTGCCTTCGTAACATGTTACGAAGCTGCCAGAGGCGGCTGGCACGTAGGTACTACGAATACCCGGCAGGACCCCTACTGGTTGACCTGACCTGACCTGACCCGACCTGGCTTAAATGCATAAAGACCTCATCTGTTATCAAAACTAACATGATAACTATTCATGATCAGTACCCCGAAAAACCCTATAGCAGCCACAATTAACGACGTTCTAACAGGTCCCGATTTTCCCGATTTTTCGGTCATTGACCTGACCTGGAAGGTCAACCAATGACCAAGAACCTTAAAATTGGGTATCGTCGGCTTCCTCTCGTCACGGGGAACACGCTCGTATTTCCCGCGAAGCTCTAGCTCGATCATGGGCCAAACACGAAGGGGTCGTACCACCCCCCCCCCCCCTCTTGTGCCGTCGAAGGACGCAAAATGGCCGGAATGGCCTGTGCCGGCGAGAGTTAACGCGCTCATATGGGACATGTATTGCCATGGGCCGGGTTTGTTGTGGCGTGGTGATGTGGTGACGTACAGGGTGTCCCATAAGTTCGTTCTCACCTACATTTTACGTTTTTAGGCTCTCTTGCTTAAAGACACGCTGAAATTGGTTCGTTACTGAGCTTACGTGGTTGCCATGGCTGGTAGAAATATGCTCCACAGTAACTAATTTCTGTAGACAAAATAGTTTTTGGTAGAGAGCCCGTTTCCTACACAGACGGCTAACGCCGCAACATAGAGGTCTCCAATACGGGTACGTCTCGGTATTTAGTCAGCACGTGACCATTCGCGACGATTGAGGGTGATTGAGGCCTACCAGTCTGTAGACAATGTCCATCGCTAACTGGACGCACAGTCAGCAAGTGACACCGATGATTTGTCGGGAGTCAATCATTGCAAGTTTATCCTCTTTTTTGTCAGCTCTCAGGAGTGAGCCATGTGGCCAAAACTGTGTAGCGCCAAAGTGGCCATCAAAAAGGTCAAGGGGTTAGAAAGTTGGTAAGCAGACTTTTCAAGATGGATTACCAGCTGTCTAAAATTGTTCTTACGGGGTACATAACTCAAGGTGACTAAAGCTTTGCTTACCGGAGGGCTCAAAACAGTCAAAAACGTCTTAAAATGGCCAAACATGAGTTTCGTTATGCCTGAGGCTAAAAAAACTAAGGGGCTGAGGACATCAACCAGGTCATCTGGACTAACTAGTCCACGTTCGAGATGAAACACCCGTCCAAACCCGAAAACAACCCCATAAGGGCGAAGGAGGAGGCCTCCGTTTCGTCCCGTTATGTTCCTATGCGAAAGGCCAAGATCACGGTATTGTGGGGTTATAGGCGTCCAGACGCTGACCAGGTTGCGATTGGTGTCCCAGAAACAGCTTTGGGAAGCATAATGCTTTTCCAAGAAAATCTAGGAGGAGTTTCAGCCCTCAAGCTGAACTCGAACCGCGAGTATGAACACATTTATAGAGGAGAAAATGGCATCCGAGAGGTCGTAGGCCCATCTTCAGGCAAGACAGTGCATCAGTGCACAGGCCAAGCAAAGCTTAAAAGCGGTGGAAGGAGACTGTGACAGGCGTTTGTGGCAAGACCACATGCCAGGCACCTCATCGGATCAAAATTTCATAAAAAATTGTTGGTTATGCTGAAATTTAGGCTCGTCGAAGCGTAGCGCTGTTCCAGCCTCGAGGAGCTCACGGCGCATGTCAAGTCAGTCTGGGTTAACTTTAAGCCTGCTATGCAGCCAAACATGCCGGTTAGCATGCCGCAGCATGTGTTCATGTGTTTGCCTATTAAATGGGGAGCACATTGAGGGGTCATAAATATATCAAAACGCAAAGTACTCTGTTTCACATGCAAATAAAATGTGAGAACGAACTTATGGGACACCCTGTAGATTCTGTCTGCTATCGAGGTCCCGGCATGGTGTTACTTAGCGCGGGGTACGGGCCCGACCGTTGCGCCAAGTGCGCTGAAATTTGCGCAACTTATAGATTAAGGATGGGCAACGTGCCTTTGAGGGTCTCAGCTCGATCGGATTGATAGCGAGCACATGACGCGTGCTCAAAAAGTGCAAATTCGCGTTATGGACTTTACATGTATGTATAAATCGGCTTGCAAAATCGGGCGAAAATGACTAAATTTGCCAGACACTGGTCCGGTCCCCGTGCAGTATCTCGGTAACCGTGGGCCCAATCGCCACGGGGTATCGTGTAGAGAATCGAAAGGGCTATCGAATGGTGTGCGGTGCAGGGATGGCACGCGCCACGTGCACCCGTGAGGGCACTTATGCTGGGAAATTTACGTTTCGGACAGATTTGGGACTTAATGCTATTTTCGGGTGACTGTTTGACGGAGCGGGTTCAAACAACGCCTGTTGGCAAAAGAAATGTACCGCCTCTCATGGAAAAATTGTGAAAAGCTAATTGATCAAAAACAAGGTGGAACAAATCGCTGGAGAGAATGGTATTTGTTAATGACTTACTTAATTACACGGGTTTTACTGCATAACCTGGTACGGTTGACAGTTGAAAATGGCATAGTTGGGAAGACCATTCAATTTTGTCCAAAATCCAATCATCGCTTTTGCATGACGAGCAACAGTATTCTTAAAAATATAAATGTTAGAAACCTCTACATAGGAATTCATCGATGGCTGTCATTTTTCAATAACCTACGTCAACCGTTGTTATAAACTACACATGACATGTTCTATAGTAGAACGCATGCTTATCAGACACGAGCACCTCGATGCAATGGATATTTTTTCCCAATCCAAAATGCTTAGCCGTCAAAAAGCAATCAACCGAAATGGATACATCACCCACGGACACAAGACCAACCAAACGCCCACCGATCGAAAATACCCCTTATTCGCTTTGCGGAGCAAGCGGGTCACCCTAGCGGGCCCCATTCAACCAGGGGCCCGGGCCCTATCCATACGGGGGCCCGGGCCACGTCCACCTGGGGCTCCGGGCCCCGTCCACCCGGGGCTCCGGGGCCCGTCCACCAGGGGGCCCGGGCCCCATCCATCCGGGGGCCGGGCCCCGTTCTCCCGGGGGCCGGGCCCCGTTCTCCCGGGGGCCGGGCCCCGTTCTCCCGGGGGCCGGGCCCCATTCACCCGGGGGTCCGACGTCCACCCGGGGCCCGGGGCCCGTTCTACCGGGGGCCCAGACCTATCCACGGGGGTCCCGGGCCCATCCACCCAGGGGGCCCGGGCCCATTCTCCCAGGGGCCCGGGTCAATTCTCCCGGGGGCCCGGGCCCGTTCTCCAATCTCCCGGGGCCCCGGGCCCGTTCTCCCTGGGGCCCGGGCCCCATCCACCCAGGAGGCCCAGGCCCGTTCTCCCAGGGGTCCAGATCAATTCTCCCGGGGGCCCGGGCCCGTTCTCCGGGAGGCCCGGGTCCGTTCTCCAATCTCCCGGGGCCCGGGGCCCGTTCTCCCGGGGGCCCGGACCCATCAACGGGGGGGGGGGGGCCGGGCCCCATCCACCCAGGAGGCCCGGGCCCGTTTCCTCCCAGGGGCCCGGGTCAATTCTCCCGGGGGCCCGGGCCCGTTCTCCGGGAGGCCCGGGTCCGTTCTCCAATCTCCCGGGGCCCGGGGCCCGTTCTCCCGGGGGTCCGGACCCATCAACGGGGGGGGGGGGCCGGCCCCATCCACCCAGGAGGCCCGGGCCCGTTCTCCCGGGGGCCTGGGCCCGTCCACCTGGGCCCCAGGCCGGCCCCATCCACCCAGGAGGCCCGGGCCCGTTCTCCCAGGGGCCGGGCCCGTTCTCCCGGGGGCCCGGGCCCCGTCCACCTGGGGCCCCAGGCCGACCCCTCACCGTGGTGTCCCAGTAGGCATTTCTCGAAGCGGGCTCGTCCGATTAGATTAGGGCCTCTCTCTCTCTCTCTCTCTCTCTCTCTCTCTCTCTCTATCTCTCTCTCTCTCTCCCTCTCTTCTCTCTCTCTCTCTCTCTCTCTCCTCTCTCTCTCTCTCTCTCTCGAGCGGGCCCCTGACAAAAATTTCGGGGGGGGTCAGCTGACCCTCTGACCCCCCCCTGGCTGCGCCACTGCCCGCACCCTACGTTAGTGGCTGTTTAAACACCAATACGGGCGAGGTTAAAGGACCTTATTTTCAAAATTGCCCCATGGTATTCGGCTGCACAGTATCGTATCGTCGGTGGACACAATTGAACGCACTGTCAGTATCACCGGCAGAGCGCGTCTATTTGTGGACAACGGTCATGTGACCGACCTAGGTCAGGTCGCTAACTGACAGCATACCAGGCATCACCTGTCACCGGGTGGCGTTTTCCGGGGCCCGGGTTGGAGTTCCGGCGCGGACCGTTCACCTGCCTGCCGTGCTCCTCAGCACAACACCTGCTGTCCGGTGCTGTACATGACGCCGCGCGTGCGCGACTCCTGCCGCCGGAGATCGCCGGCCGAGGCGTCAACGTCGGCATCTGCGTGATGGTGGAGAGCGCCGACCGGGCCGTGCTGCTCACCTGCCGGTCGGCGCACATGCGCACCTTCGCCGGCGCCTGGGTGCCGCCCGGCGGTCACATAGGTCAGTGGGTGCCGCCCGGAGGTCACATAGGTCAGTGGGTGCCGCCCGGAGGTCACATAGCCAGGTCAGTGAATCGGGCCCGGAGGTCACATAGATCAGTGGGTGCCGACGGACGGTCACATAGGTCAGTGGGTGCCGCCCGACGGTCACATAGGTCGGTGGGTGCCGACTGGCGGCCTCATAAGTCGATAGATAGGGGGTAACGGTCAGTGGGGAAAATAGTGGGAGGGAAGACCGGTCATTTGTCAGTGGGGCGATAATGATTCCCGGATGAAAAGTCAAAACGTTAAAAGTAAACGGATAAAAAGTCAAAGGACATAAAGTCAACAGACAGAAAGTCAACATCGCAAGAAGTCAAAGGACAAAATGTCAAATGAACAAAAAGTCAACCTGCCAAAAAGTCAACACGCCAGAAGTCAAAGCTAAAAGTCAACACGCAAGAAGTCAAAAGACATAATGTCGAAGAGACAAAAAGCCGACATGTCAAAAAGTCAACGCGCTAAAAGTCAACACGCTAAAGTCAACACGCATAAAGTCAACACGCAAATGTCAACGCGCAAAAAGTCAACACGCAAAAAGTCAACACGCTAAAAGTCAACACGCCTAAAAGTCAACCCGCTAAAAGTCAACACGCGAAAGGTCAACATGCTAAAAGAACAGGCTAAAAGTCAACATGCTTAAAAGTCAACACGCTAAAAGTTAACACACAAAAAGTCAAGTTCAAGCAAATAGTTCATAGGGGGCGAAAAGTTGATGCGCAAAATGTAGTCAACAGCAAAAAGTAGTCTTTAACAGCAGTCGTTAACTAAGTCGGTACAAGTACGCCGCAGCCCGCGTCTCCGGTCGGCGACTGACCCGCGCCGGGCCACCTGATCCCCGGCCGCCGCCCGCTGGGCGCCGGCTGCACCGCATAGCGCGTCTCGGCGCGTCCCCGTGCGTGCCCCGACACTACGATAAGAACGCTCCTACTATTTTATTTTGCTTTAAAAGTATATTGGGAATGTGAACTATCTATATAAAGTTAGCGTACTGTGCCTGCTGGTGGGGGGGGGGGGGGGGGGCAGTTCCGATAAGGAGACGTAGGGC
>NW_024883258.1:0-109810 GCF_019059575.1 Amphibalanus amphitrite
GTTGGGATTGTTCTGAATTCAGGGGCCGGGTCGCGGTCGCGGGCGCGGCGCCACACTGTCCGCGGGCCGGCATCCCGTGCCGGCGGCGGTTCCGTGCTGTTCACAACACAGCGGAGCGGTCAGGGTCGTCACGGCCAGCCCGTGACCCAGTGGGGCTCGCGCCCCTCCTCACGGCAGCGTGCCAGCAGCGGGGCCGGCACACGGCCCTCCGTTATACCGTCCGAGAGGAATGCGGCAGAGTAGATGGCCGGGAGGCGCCCGGAGCGCGGTGAACTGTGCACGATGGCACAAATGGGTGATAAAACACTGATTCAATGTCATATGCATTTTTTCAAACCATGTAATGTTTTGAGCGCATGCTTATGCACTTTGAAAGACACATTGTAAAAAATGCATGCCCAGGTTTTTACCTTTGCCCTTGAGTGTGTGTGTTTGGGGGGGCCTTCTTTCTCACAACTGCCAGTTTCCTTTTGCGTGTGTAAGAAAATATATTCCTGCCCGGGGCCGGGATGATTCAATAAATGTCACCGAGGTTTTTTAGCGAAAACTCCGAGGGCCGCTAGGCCCGAGGTGATATTGCTAAAAAAGCGAGGTGACATTTATTGAATTCCCGGCCTTAGGGCTGGAAGGTGTTTCCCATACCTGCCAAAAAGCTCACAACTACCTATATGATAGTGACGTCAGCAGCCGTGTGGTTCAACGTGTTTAACCACACCCCTTGAACCACACGGCTTGTAATATTAAAGCCATTAAAGCATTGCATTAAACTTTGAAAAGTGTGGTACAGTGCACGTGCCGTTGAAATGCCTGGTTGTCCCGATTTAATCATGCAATGTAGCAATATGGGAAAAACCGCTGCGCGTAGCGGCGCTAAACTTGGTCTACATTAGCCGTTTTCACGACGGGCTATCCGGCGAATGCACCTGATTTGACCAAATCTGCACCTATTTTCTTTTACAGCAAATATCTTCATTTTATGAATTTATTTAAGTGCTTTAATCGATGATGTTCTCTGATAATATGACAAAGCAGGCAATAGGCATATAAGCAATTAGTGCAACCCTAGCTGATAGCTGCTATAGACACACTGAACCTGATTTGACCAAATCTGCACCAATGACCTAATCTGTACCAGATGTGCACCAAATGTGTACGAGATGGCCGTCGTGAAAACGGCTATTGTGACTATGCATCAAGTTCGCATCGTGTGTAAATTTTTTCATCCCAAGTATGTCAGGTCACCAGGTCAAATTAAGTGACCATGCCTCTAGGAAAATTGTGACCCTGTCATTTCTACAGTTTAGGTATGTGCCAGAAGTTTGCAACTCGTCGTTTGCATGAGCGAATCAGTACCAACAAGTTGCATATGGTATTTCAAAATTTTGATATTGGTGATCTATAAGGTCAGGTCAATTTTGCGATCTCTCCATTAGTCATCAGTCAAGGGAGAAAATTGAAAGGCGCCTTTTTGGACGAACGTAAGTCTAAATACTCTCAAACACCTAATAAGGTACCAACAAAGATGACACAATGAACAGGAAACTGGTTTCCGTGAGCCCTCCTTATGTCCCTGCAGGGTCATCTCAGGTCAAGAAGGTATTCAACAGTTTTTCGCTAACAACTTTTGATAGAGCGTAGCTAGAGCGATTTTAACACCTAAGATGTGCTCATCTCGACGATACGGATCGATTGATATGCAACACGGTCTTTTCCGGCCAGGTCATGACCTGGACCTGAGGTCAAATTTTAAAGTTGACCTTCCAAGGTCCAAGTATAGTTCATTCGACGTGTCTTGACGAGAGAAACACGATGCCAGTAAAAGTAAACTCGCACAAGGCGTACGTCAAAAGTTATTGAAGAAGACGTTTCCCGCAAAACATCGCCTTGGTATAGTTATATGCAATGTCCGACACATTTCTACCTCTCCTGGCCTCTGTAGGTCAAACGGCTGACTTGAGATCAAGATCGTGTGATAGAAGCTGAGAAGAACTTTCAATAAGCTATCGACTGTATAACTTCTAGCTGTTTTGTTTGCTGACCTACAAGTTCATATTGTCAGCCTGTACAAGCGGGAACTCATAAATTCTGGCCTTTGATGACCTCCAGTGACCTCAGCATTGATCTGAGCGAAAATTGGTCTTTTTCTATTATATGTTTCTTGTTGAGTGCTATCGATTGCTTTTTACTGCGTCTTTTTATCTTTCCTATTTCTCGAGATAACAGGTGTGACCATTTAGGTACCTTTATAACATGGCGAAGTTGGCTGAGAGGCCCACCCGGGTGCAAGTCAGGTGCCGAGGGGTGTTGATTGAACCGACGGGCCCACGGCCTACCAACTGCAAGTTGCAACGTTGTGTGCCGCCACAAAGCATTGCAATGCTGGCTGAACACTGTTAATTCACTGGGTGGAAGCATGTTTCCGCCTAGTGAATCGGGTGCGGGCAATGCTCGTCATTTAGTTAGTTTGAAAAATTAAAAAGTATCAACTGCGAGCTGACTGCGCTGTCCCAATGGGCTAAACGTAAGACTTCTGACGGATGGATGTCATGTGACCAAATCACACCGAAATACATTTTGGCTGGTAGTTTAAAATGTCGCCTGCCCGTCCAATTACTTCGATACCAATTGACCCAATGGACAATAAAACAGACAAATAGGTTTCAGCCATAATGATTCGGCAGTTCAGATTCATGGTTCGGTAGTTCCCTGGTCGCCAAAAGATCCGATGAGAACTTGGTCCACATGCTGCTGGGTTCAGTGCAGACTGTATAGCCTACAGTACATACAGTCTGTATAGGTATCCATGAAGAGGAAGGAAAGCGGCCGGCCGCAGAGGTCAGGTCAGTCACGAGGTCACGGGTGGCTGGACCCACAGGTCAGGGCAGTCACGAGGGCACAGGTGGTTGCTGAAGTCCAGTGACTATAGTTCAACTTGCCGCATTCGTCTCTCTCTCTCTCTCTCTCTCTCTCTCTCTCTCTCTCTCTCTCTCTCTCTCTCTCTCTCTCTCTCTCTCTCTCTCTCTCTCTCTCTCTCTCTCTCTCTCTCTCTCTCTCGCTCTCGCTCCCTCCCATCCGTCTCTCGTGCCTTCCTATTTTTTTCGTCTCCTACAGGTATTGTGCTGTATTAGTGTATATGTTACAGGGAGTTTGAGAAATCCGTGAGTTTGCAAACTCCCTAGTGAGTTTGCAAACTCCCTGACCCATCAGTGACTTTGCAAACTCACTAGGGAGTTTGCAAATTCACTAGGGAGTTTGCAAACTCACTGACCGGTCAGGGAGTTTGAGAAATTCCAGAGCGATTGGGCCAAATCAAATCAAATGTGTAAGATGAGGGTGGCATACGTGCCGTCCGTGATGTTAAAACAAAAGCGACTAGTGGTACGGCTTATATAACCGTCGCACGCTGACAAAAAGCTTACAGATCCTTCAGCAGCATGTGGGTGGCATACGTGCCGTCCGTGTTGTTAAACAAAGGAGGCTAGCTCTAAGGCCTCGCACGCTGACAAAAAGCCTATAGATCATATGCACACCATAAATACCTTTTTTATTTGAAACTATTCAGTGATTTACCCATGCATGTACCGCCGCTTTATTTAGTTATACATTTATTTAGTTCACGTCCCAATTAGACCCGTTCCACTCAAGTGCGGCTATTCCAGAGTCAGGCTAAATATATCAAAGTAGAAACAGCTGACTGTTGGTCACTTATGCTAAAGTACAGGCACACGCATCAATTCACGCCCATTCTTACTTGTTACGAACAAAGCTTACATGTATTATTATAGATAATAGGGTATTGTCGATATGGTGGCTCCCTAGGCTACCGAGTTCGTGCAGCACGTGTTTTATTTTATTTCGAAATGTAGAACAAAACGTAAGAAAGTTGTTGTTGTCCAAAAATGTAGGCATTGTGTGTTTTGTTTTTAATTTTGACGGGGCATACCTTTTAAATACAATGCATCGGCCTCAAAAGAGATTTTAAGTTTATAACACCACTCCGCCATAGACGTGTCATCGAGAGCCGGCGCTGCTGGCAGCCAGCCCAGCTGCGACTGGCGCACGCTGCTTGTTTGTTTTTGTTTTGTTGGGTTAGGCCCTTTCGGTCTGACAAGACCATTTCAGAGTCGGACGAATGATAGGAATTATAGGGGGAGACATTGGTCTGGGCAGACACCCTATATGCAGAGTCGCCGGGGCTGAGCCCGTCCGAATTGAGAGACCGACCAGCCCCCCCAAGCACTCTTTGCACCCGGCTACGGGGTGCGCTCCCTCGGGAGCGGCGGTGCCGCTCCAAGGGAGCAGCCCGCATGAGATAACGGTGCCCATAGGCGCGGGAGCCGGGGGGCAGTGGGGGCAGCTTGCCCCCCAACTCTGGGGCCGTGGGGGCGGTGCCCCCACAGCTTTGAGACGGAATACCACACTTTTTTTTTTGCAAATGTTTTCTTTTTTGTTGAAAAAGCCGAGGGGTGAAAAATAAGTGGCCTAAAACCGGTGAGAAAACTAGATTTGGGGGTACCCTAGGTTAATCTCTATTATGGTGTGCCCCCCCAGTCGGAAAGTAGTTCCCGCGCCCCTGACGGTGCCTGTCCAGCCCGGAGTGGGGGTTTCAGCGTGGACGAGAAGGATTTCAGTATCCTGATTCCTGAGGATGGAAACGACGGAACGGAGGAGCACGTTGCTCCCTTTACATAGCCGCGAGTAGCATTTTTTTCGGTAAAACAATGAAGGATCTGTAAGCTTTTTGTCAGCGTGCGACGGTTATATAAGCCGTACCACTAGTCGCTTTTGTTTTAACATCACGGACGGCACAAATGCCACCCTCATCTTACACATTTGATTTTATTTGGCCCAATCGCTCTGGAATTTCTCAAACTCCCTGACCGGTCAGTGAGTTTGCAAACTCCCTAGTGAATTTGCAAACTCCCTAGTGAGTTTGCAAAGTCACTGATGGGTCAGGGAGTTTGCAAACTCACTAGGGAGTTTGCAAACTCACGGATTTCTCAAACTCCCTGTAACATATACATATGCCGTCTTTGCAGCTTCATTTGTCTAACACTCCAAGTGACACCGTGTTATGTCACGTAACACGCCTCATACTATACGTGACTCCGTGTCCAGCCTCACGACTCCTATGACACACCAGTCAGGCGTGAATAGCAAGGTCACGCTGGTCTGGCAGTGTGCCGCCCTCCGTCCCCTCGGCCTCTGCTGGGGCCCTGCTGCCGCACTGCCGGCGGCGCGCGGGGGCCCTCCCCTCCACAGCCGGGATGCAGGTCACTAAGGCAAGGGTAGGAGGGGGTCGACTCCACCTTGACGGCCACGGGGTATAGGTCCGTCCACCTGTCGCCGTGGGTATAAAGGGTGGGCTGCGGCCGCCCGGCGCAGTCAGCTGCTGCCCCTACATCTGTAACAATGTCTCCCCTGGTGAGTACCGATCCCTAGAAACTGTTGTGATGCCTTGCTAATTACATATGTGCACAGTGCATAAGTAACTAATTTCTGAGTCAAGTACCAATGTTTCCTTTTGGGATGCATCGGGTACCTTGCCTACTGTGAAGAGCGAAAGGCGTCAATCCACGGGTGTCTCATAAGCTTAAGTTCAGGCAGCTAGAAACTATTAGCGTCACAATGGTTTTGCTTTAAATTTATTCCGTTTTTTTTTTTGCTTTTGGCAGCAGCTAGAGGAGTTGCGGTCAGATGGCAGGATGGAAATAACTGTACAGTCTGTCTTAAAAGTACCGCGTAAAGTAAAGGTAGATCCATCAAGCCTGACCGAGGAAGGCCCGGCTATACCTAATTTGAAAGTCACCGAACCAATTGACCTGGGGAATGGACGAGGATATGTCAATTGCTTCGGTGACTCAAATTTAGCCGGCCCTTCCTCGGTCAGGCTTGATGGATCCACCCTTACTTTGCGCGTTACTTTTAAGACAGACTGTACGCCCGCGGCTCCTGAACCCGTTGTATCCTTACGACCGACCCATCATCATCCGGAATCACAGTTCCCTGTTGCGAGATGGCTGTTACTGCACCCTGATATAACCGGTGAGGTCACAGCTCCAGTAGGACCATATCGGTTAATTAATGACCGTTTGCACCCATGGGTGGCCCGTCCCGTGCCAGATCGCTCCGTTGCTGCGGGTTGAGCTCAGCTGCTGCGGCGCACCAGACGATAGTCGTTTTACTCTCCATCGCACGGCACTGGAATGTTTTTATTTTGTCTTTTGATTTCACAGCATTGCAATGATGCAGTTAATGATAGCATATTATGAGCAAGGATTTTCGTTCCATATAATGCTAGCGCATCAATTCCATTCATAACCGCCTACTGGCGGATCCAAGCGGAGCATTTTAGACAATGTAGGCAATTTTTGCCTGGTCTATTTTTTGTTAATCGTTGCTGTCACTGGCCACCGAGCACTTGACACTGCTCTTTCCCAGCTGTCGTATTTAAACTCCATCTTGTCTCTGTTTGTCCCCGCAGACGCTGGCGTTAGTACTCTGCGCGGCCAGCTCTGCCGTGCTGGCGCTTCCGGACGGCTATGGAGGGGTGGTGATCGGTTATGTGAAGGACGAGTTCGGCCGGATTGTTCACCTCCAGAGCGTTCCCGAGTACACGATCATCTACGGAGAGGATGACGGTGGATACGGCGGATCCTCGGGCGGTGGCGGTGGATACGGCGGATCCTCGGGCGGCGGCAGCGGCGGATATAGCGGTGGATCCTCGGGCGGCGGCGGTGGTGGTGGATACGGCGGATCCTCGGGCGGCGGCGGCGGCGGATACAGCGGTGGGTCCTCAGGCGGCGGCGGCGGATACAGCGGTGGATCCTCCGGCGGCGGCGGCGGCGGATACGGCGGATCCTCGGGAGGCGGTGGTGGTTATCGCGGTTGATGCCCACAAATAAACGTGAAATCACTGTGACAAACCATTTGTTTCAGTCTTGCAATTTAAGCAAATTGATTAGAATGTTCATTCACCATGAACGGCAATCTGTGCATGGGTTAGTTGCATTTGGTCGTAGGTAGTCAGTACCACTTGCTTCCAGAAGCCCAAAGGCCATACTTATTTTCCTTTTGTACCATTTTGATTATCTACATATATGGTGTTATTTTATTGTCAATCTTAACTTATTGATATAATGTGCATTGGGAGTTAAGCTTCCAGCTTTTGCAAATATGTCTTTGCATTTAACGTGTATTTTCGCAGCCTTCGAGAGATGCATGTCTAATTGCAATCCGCCGTGTGTGAGTCGTAACAATGAGTGAAGCAAAATACAAGCTTTTATCATGTTTCTGGATTTAGTTTGTCCATCAACCTGCAAGATTTCACAGACAAAAGCTGATGTTAATGGGCAATTTGACTAGATTTCAAATTCATTGGTAGTCAAATCAGCCCCTTGACATCGTCATCAAGCTTGTTTAGCAACTAATCTCGGAACGCCATTTCTTCATATCTTCTTGTCATCGCATTATCACATAAAGTTCCTACCCGTCTAGGTACTTGTATGGCTGCCTTCTTATGGTTGGGGGACTGAAACGACATAGGTACTAAGACGAAGCCCGTAACAATTCACCACTCAACACCAGTTGGAATAATGTAAGTGCTGCATCACATTCGTCGCCTTGCCGTCGAAACATTCGGTCTGGCTCGTTGTTTCGTTGCAGCTGAGTTGCCAAGCATGGCTGGAGTTAGTTTACAGCCATGCCACTTGCCGTCCGGTCATGCATGCATTCTGTGGTACCTCATGAACACTTCTCTAGACCGCATACAACGCCTCGGAGATCTCCTGGCCTGATGGGCGCCGAAAGTTCCTGGCTTTTTACGTGAGCTGCAGGCCGATTTTTCGCCAGAACATGACGTCTCCGGGCAGGGAGATGGGTGCGTCGCTCGGCGACCCGACTGTCGGGATCTGCAGCGTGTCCCGGTCCCGGCGGCCGGCGGCGTCCAGCTGCTCGTCCAGGCGACGGTAGTTGGTCATGATCCAGCCCCAGTTCTTGTTCCACCTGGTGACGCCCGTCCACTCGGTGATGATTTTGTCAAACTGGATCTGGTCCAGAGCTACATAGTTGACCTCCCCGTCGGCTGACATCGTAAACAGCTGAAATCTGCAGGTGCGCTCAGACAAAAGTCGCTCGAAATTGTACCTGACAGGTTGGGATTAGTGTAAATCAGCGAAACGATTATACGCTTTTGGCAGATTTCTTGCTTCGGAGCTTGTACCTATTGTTTTCAATACAAGCTTCAATAAAATTTGAAGTGCACTTTTGGGTGAACAGTTGAAAAACTATAAATATGAAAATATTGAAACCCCAAAACCTGCATGCCCCCCTAAACTATCGTTATGCAATTTTTTCCCATTTTCAGTTCTTCATTTTCTTTTGTGTCGTTTTATTTCGCACGCGACAAACAAAGAAGTTGATCTCTCAATACGTTTCGACATTGACCAAAAAGGGGTAAGGATGTTTATTTTGGAGAAGTTAAGTTGTTTGCCCTAAAACTTAAAATACTGACAAAACATGGTGTTGCTTTGAAAAGGTGAGAACTATTATAACCACAAAGCTGTCAGTTCTAGATAAACGTGACTTGATTGAAACGGTGTATTTGTTGTAGCACTTGTTTTATGCAAGGTATAAGCTGTAGGGGACTGGGGAAGACGGGCAACACCGCCCTTTGGGGAACACCGCCCACCCGAATATCAGAAATATGAAAAGTTTTTGGGCGACAGCTGACTGTCTTTTGGCAGCGTGACGTCAACAGAAGTGCAGGTATGGGCACCCTAGTGAAAAAGTCCTTAAGGATTTCGCCAGAATCCCCACAATCCTTAAGGATCCATAAGGACCCATAAGGATCAGATATGAAATCCTTAAAGACTCTACGGACCCTCTTGAATCCTTAAGGACGCATTCGCCGATCCGTAAGGATTTTAGGGCGATGTTTGGTATCCTTAAGGATCGCTCAGTATTCCGTAAGGAAATTGCTACTTGCTAGTGTCGCTTAATCCTTCAGGATAGCCGATGCAGCCAGTACGTCAATCATTATGGAGTGATTGAATCATCCCTACTATCATTCCGTGCTCCGTATCCGATAATTTCTTAGCCATATGACATATACGGCATGTAAAAACTTTGTGACGGACCAAAGCAGCGTTCGTTATCATCATAGGCGCGGGAACCGGGAGGCGAGCGGGGCAGCTGGGGTGGTCACCTAAATGTCCACGCTGGGTTCACCCAGACTCCAAATCGGATAGACGAATAGTTCTGATAAAAAGTACCTATTGGTATCTCAACCAAGTGCCACAGTATGCATGTATCGTATGGCCTTAGTGCCACCGGTGCCACAGTGTTTGCGCTGTGCTCTTTCAGAGACCGTACCGACTGGAATTTGGCGACCGCTGACCGTTTTCTTTGGCAAAGACTGTACGGGCGGCAGCGGGCGGTCTGATCCTCGCCTCCGGCAAGAGGGGAGACCGCGCGTCCCCCTGTCGCATTGTGCCGCTGCCGCTCGCGGGATGCGGACGAGTCTGTAGAGTGTGTTGTGCCGTCTGCCGTCTCCTCTTCGGGGCATGTAAGTTACTGCCATGCTGTGTATCAATGAGATAATTGATTCTAGTTATTGCATTGATAGATACAAAAACCGGCGCTGAAACGTTCACTTCAATTAATGGCGATCGTCGTCGTCATTCATTTGGCTGCGGCAAATGAAAGTACTACTACCGGTAGCGTCTTTTAGCGTCATGCCTTGGAACGAGGCCCAGGTAAATATGTATAGTAGAATGGATTCAGGGTAGCAGGACGTAGGTGCACATGTGATGCATTGCTAAATGAACATACACAGGCATCTAAGCTGGAAATGACTGAACTGAATTTACTCAAAGGCTCACCAATATTCTTTGGCTGGGACTGCAGTCTAAGCCTAAGAGTAGAATTCGTGAGCCTTTGAGTAGGTATTGTTGATCAGTATATTACTGTTATTACATAGGAATATCCGCCTTGTTACAGGAACGCAGGATGCGAGGCTCGACAGGCGACGGGCGACTCAACCGCTCAAGATGTGTAGAATGTGGATGGCGGAGGAGCGGCGGCCGAGGACGTGTGACGTGATAATATCTGAAGCGTGGCTGACTCGAAAAAGTGTAGACTTATCTTCATGTATGTAAATATGTTTTTCGGAAGTCCTCGGCTTATATTTCTCGGAGCCTCAGCTGCAACTGCGAATGCCTAGAGCTCCATATATGTATACCCGGTCGCCTGTGGTTGGCGGCTGCTCCATTCCTGGCAATGAAAAATGGCTAAATGTGCTTGTTTTAAGTAAAAGTAAAAAAATATAGCACCAGAGACCGTACAAATGTGTTTGCTAGGGTTTGATCCTTACGGATTTATATATCGTTCATTGAGGAATAGCCTCAAAATCCTTTAGGATTGTCGCCAAGATCCTTAAAGATTTTGCTACAAATCTTTAAGGAAAAACCACAAAGTCCTTAAAGATTATTACCAATGTCCTTAAAGACATTGCTAGAGATCCTTAAGGATTTAGCTAAAAATCCTTACGGATTTTCCGCAGAATCCTTAAGGAATTTCTAACAAAATCCTTAAGGATTGTGTATCAATTTCGTACAAGGATTTTGTTAAGGATCGTCCTGAAGAAATACATAGTACTGTCCTTAAGGATTTTTTCACTAGGGCAGTGCACCGCATTGTTAATGTTTTAGGTGATTTGCGAGAAATTCCGAAATTCCGAAAGCACTGGCATATCCAGAAAGGCGGTCTTGGACGCCGCGGGGACATACCCCCAAAAAAGGTTTTCAAATTCCAAAACTTATCGGATTTCGCACTTACGCACTACTGTAGAGTTTAAAACGAAAAATTTTTATTATAAAAGTTTTCGTTTTATTCTCGAAAAAAAAAAACAAGAACTTCGTCGATTTTGGGCGCTGCAGGGGGGCTCCCTGAATCTGCCAGTGGACCCAAGACCCTGGTGTTCGACCCCCCCCCCCCGCCCCTCCGCCACATTACTTATAAGGGCGTGAAAATTCAAGAGCTTGGCGGGGCTAGTGCATGTACGTAAAATGTAAATACATACACCTCCATTCTTCGGTAGCAGGCCTTATGCCTTAACGGTATGCCTTGAAGAAGTTCGCATGATTGAAACATGTATTTCAGTGTAGCGAGCATATATCATCACATTCAAACGCAACAAGGCATTTATGAATGTCGCCGTGACAATGGCCGTTATACCGACTGCATCACGCTATTCATCCCACGACGACACTATGACTACATTGCACATGTCGACAAACAAATTCATCGGCAAATGAAGCTCCCGCAAAGAAACTCATTTACCTGCACATAGTGTCGTTCGTGCATTGGTTTGCTCTAAGCAAACGCTTAACTCCGTCGTCAGCACCGGCCTGTATACCTATGTAAGTAGGTACTGCTTCGCATTGTGGGCAGTAGTGGTGTATATCGAACACTCAATCGACTGCCACGTACGTGTTCCGTGAATGTCACATTTGCGGGGAATAAATGAGCAAGTAAAAATGTGCGACAAACGGCTTCTCTGATTGTAATCCGTTTGTAATCCGCATCTACTCTGCTTAGGTATCACTGGTCATTGACCCACGCACGCGGTCGCTAGCCAGCGAGCGCCGTTCGCGGGCGCTGCGCCGGTCCGCGTCTCGGAGCGGTGCGTCTAACGGTTTACCGTTTTTGGGTCATTGCCTGCCGATCGAGGCCGACCGACTCGCCACCGGTGTGACAGCGCGACGGCGTTCGAGTCGCCGCTGTAATCCCGGCGCTCAAGCGGAACATTCCGGCCGGAAGGGCCACCGTCTGCGGACACTCGTGTGGGAACTTGGACGCCGGTAAAGACCAATGATAAGCACCGTGCCTCAATCAGAAGCTGGGCGATGGTGCGAATGGCACCGGTATCTCAGATACCTACACGAGCGGCGCTAGCATATCAGTCCTACTGTTCATTGGAGCTAAATCTACTTGTGTAATTTTGTTATTTTTACAATGGTATGCCTAGAGATGCCCTGTTTTCGGTCACGTAGCCTGGCAGTATTTATAGGTGTGCCAGTGATGTGGTGTTGAGAGTGTCGCGGGAGTAGCACTCCCACTGTGCGGTAACCACATGGGACGAATGTTTTCGTGTCGCCATGCATGTCTTTTCGGCATCCTGATTATTGCACCCATGCTCCTGGCAGGTCAGGCATAACGTCCGTCAACCCCGGCTCCCAGCCATTTCCTGGCCGACCCCATCGGTCACGATCCAGCTCGAACGGTGGGGTTTCTACGCTCGCGCCTGTTGAGCAGGAGCAGGTCGTACATGTGAGAGACAGGCTCGCTCACGCCCGGAAACCGGAACCAGACCGGGTAGATTTTGTTTGGCGCCGTGTCGGCCACCTGCCAGCCGATCTCGGAGAGGCGCTGGGTTACGTTCGCGGCGCGGTGGTAGAACTCCATCTCCCGCTCGGCCGACTTGCGCATGTGCACCTCGAGACCGATCTGGTCAAACTTGTCGAGCGCCCTGTGTCCGACGCCGTCGAGTAGCTGCTGGGAGAACATGTCCCATTCGGCTCCCTCGCCGTCCAGTTTCAGGTACTGCAGACGCGGCAGGTGGTCGTGGCCCAGCTCGCGCATGGCGCGGTCCAGTGTCCAGATCTGCCAGCCGTACACGTTCACGTGGTCGTTGCGGCCCAGTCCGACCGGGTGGAAGTATACGCCGCTGGGCCGGCGCGCCGGCTGTGCACCAATCGACGGGTCAAACGAGTGCACCTCGCAGCCGAAACGCGCCATCGCGTCGTCGAACGACCAGTCTCGATTGATGCCAAACGAGTACACCACGCAGGGCGTGCCGGCGTCACCGATGGAGAACTCTGGGTCCAGGCAGACGGGCCGGTCCCCCTCCAGCAGGCGGGTCTCCCACTTCCGGTTGGCGTAGACCTGACCGCCGAATGAAGCTTGCCGCCCACAGCGCGTCGTGTTGGTGGCCACCCACCGGAACACGCCGCTGATGCTGCGCTTGTCGGCGTCGCTGAACTCCGAGTCGGGCACGGACGCGCCGTCCCTGTAACACAGACCACCAGCCGGCGTCAGAGAGAGAGAGCACATCAGCGCGGTCAGTGACGGGCGCAGGCTGGGAACATCCACAGCAGCAGCAGCAGCAGCAGCAGCAGCAGCAGCTGTCTGAGAGGTACGGGCAGTTGCACAGCCCAACAATCGGTACCGTATCTACACGACCACAACTAAATGCGTCTGGAATTTTGTGAAACTATACCAGCAAAATATTTTGATTCCCACTTTACACCCACGTAATACACGTTACACAATACACATGCATAAACACATATCCAGTGTTTTGACTTGTATCAGCTCCAGTCGCCTTACGCCTTCCTGTGACACCAGCAAAGGATGGCTGACGACATGCAAATGATAGGATATGGCACGATTGACTAATATGATACAACTAACTGATATGCAGCAAGAGCCGCTCAAGACAACTTTTGCCGGACTCTACTGGCCTTCTTAATACGGAGAGGTTGACAATGCGACCCTCGCTAGGGGTTCCGCCGCTAATTTACCCCCAATCGGCCAGAGGGGGTTGATGTAACTCCCTTAAGTTTTTCACAGATAGCGTGAAAACGCACTGCCAATTCTGGACTATTCTATGGGGCATCGTTTCCGCGCATTCCTTGAAACTTTCAAGTCCCAGTCATTTCAGGTCAAGCCTCTAAGACACAATAGCCGGTGCAGAACCCCGTAAGGGTAAACTTGGAATAATTTAGCGGCATCGGCATTACTACGTTTTTCGCTGATGCCGTGACAACATGGTCTCGTAGCGCCAGCAAATTAAGGCCAATCCTTGTGGCAGTATAACTGACACATGCTCTGAAAATTTAAGTTCCATTGATGTCAGGTCAGGTCACCAGGCCACGAAAACTGGTATTTGTCAAAGAAGCACTAAAATTACGCTTATTTTTTTTATAAAATCCCTAGTTTTGCATAGATATAATTCAATCGTGTTCAGCTCACCAAAAGTCATAACAATTATAGGTACTGTTTCTCATTTTCGTTGACTTGAGGTCATCTATAGAGGTCTTGATGTCATTTAAAAAGAAAATTATCAATTAGTGAATTCAAATTTTCCAATCGTGAATTCATTGCAGATAACTGTCCATCTAACGCTTTTTTATTGTAGGTATTAATTCAGTACATACCACTGTGTGACTAAGGATCTGTTTCTTTGGTGCAAGAATGCACAAGATTCAACTGACACTGAGAAAACAGTTCCTTCATTTTCGGTCTCAGAGACCAGTTTTCGGGCTAATGTCCCCTATTCAAAACAGACCACACATTTTGAGAATACATTCTGAGCAAAGCCATTGATAGAAACAGATCTCACCCAGTACCCGTTATCGGTGTTCAAGCTTTAAAATAAGTCTCACTATGAAACCAGTTTTTAGCCCGATCCCCAATTTCGGTCTTACTTGAATCCAGTATTCGGGCTTAATGTACATGAGCCCTAAAAGGAAGCCTTACTGAAACCGTTTTTAAAATCAGATTCACTTGAGGCTTGTTTCAGCACTCAAATGAGTCTTTATTCAAAAATGTTCTCAAAGTGTTTTCTGAGTGGAGGTAATATGGGGGTCAAACCTTGGGTCAAACTACTTTTTTGCTAATGAATTGGCACATTGTAAAGCTAGAGCTTCAGGAATGATGTCATTGTGTTTCACTTGATTAGCCGAATCGAATGATGTAGGTACGTTGTACGATATACATAAGGGAAACATAATACTAAGTATAAGCTTTATCTCTCTGCAAACGATTCCTTGACTGAGCATGTTACGAATTTGCGACATTTTAGGACCATGCAGAGGCTCACTTATGACGTCATGGGACAGTAACCTGATCTGCCCTGAAAATCCAGTTGGTATCAAAATATCCAGGCTTGAATCAAAGATCAGGTATACCAATCTTCAGCTCTTTAATCTAACGCGTTCCGAGCTATCGCGAGAAACTATTCTGGGGGAAGGAAGGGTGGCATCTTTCCCCTTTGGCCGACAAAATTCAAGCTTTGCAGAGTCATCATAATGGCATTCTTTTCGAAGGACAGTTAATTTCGTACCTACTTCGAACAACAAATTTCTTATACTTCGCCATTTCTCTCTAATTCGTTATAAATTTCATTATAATTAATTATTATTTTTCATTTCTTTTAATTTCATTTATAAATATAATTTTACTTTTAGTATAATTTTTACAATTTATAGCTATAGATATTCATTACCTAGGGGAAGTTGGGGCAATGCCGGAGTTGGGGCAAAGCCGAAATTCGAGATATTTCTAAAACCGTACGACATGGATGCCACGTCTCAGTGATGCTCTGAAGCTTAAGTGACTACAATTATCGCATGTTTGTTACGAGTCGTCATTTGGAATGCTTCGGCTGTGAGGGCGCCAAAAGCGTTTTCAAGGTACGTTTCCCTTGTACTACATGCGCCTTTGAAGCTGCATTTCTTACTCATTATGCTACCGTTTGTCTGGCCAATTCGGTCAAGTAATCTTCAGCATGTCTTTGCATAAGTGTGCTGCCTATTTGAAATTTATACAGCACGTTTAAAAGTTATGGGCCTGCAAATGAAAGTATGGCTGGCTGGGGTAATGCCGAAAACGTGCAATTACGCACGTTAAAGCACGCTACGTGGACTTTACTGCTGTAGAATAGCAACGCGTATTTTTAGTCAAACAAATTACACTTTCAGCCGGCACAACGGCCTGTTACCTATAAGGAATGATTTACCTGGTATTTTCTTATTATATCACACAATTTTAACTTCCAGTGTGCACCAAGCGTCCTCAAGCTCTTAAAACGCGTGTCAGCTTTGATGAATTTTGGATAAAGTTTGAGATAAATTGGCAAAACATCAATGTCGGCATTCCTCGTAGATCATTTATCCCATTTTCGGCTTTCCCCGCAGTCCGGGGCAACGCCGAAAAAGTCAGTTCTTTGATATTTTTAGTTTTTGCGCTTATACGGTATGCGAATTCATCAAATGCGCCTGGTATGTTTGAAAGACAAAAGACTGGCCTCTCGAATGACGCCAACAAGAATAGCTTATGTTGTCTACCTTGCGTGCTACGGGCGTCAGAAAAAAAGTATTCGGCGTTCCCCCAACTTCCCCTATAGTTTCTCTCTAAACTATTAAAATCTAGCTTGGGATGAGAGGTTCTCGTGGCTTGAAAACAATTCGCGGCTAAGCCAATTTCACGGTCAATTCTTTGGGGTGTGGTGACTGTTTCAGGTGCATGCTTTCATGCATTGTTCCTACTATGGATGAAAATGGAGCCATTAATTCATCATTAAAATGCAATTTAAACTGTATTTTTCCAGCTACTTGAAGCTCATTTTCTAAACACTATATGCTTATAGGCATTGATGTTCAGGAACGCTGAATGATCTGTCATTTTGTTTCACGCCGTTTCACCCCGTCGCTCGTGCAACGGCGCCACTGTTCAAATGCTAGCATCACCCCGCACAATGTGTGTAGTAGCCAGTGGCATTGTTCATACTTAGTACTTACACACAGACAGCTCTCGTCTAACTGCGTGATGCACGTTCTTATTTATCGATAAAAGCGAGGCAATTTCTAAACCGTTAGGAAATCAGTGGTCGAGTGACAGGATTGCATTTTTTAGAGGTTATGGTATTTATCTTTGCCTGCGGACCAGTCCCTACAGTGACCTGAGGGCACCGGATGGGAATCGATGCGTTATAGTGGTGAGAAATATGAGGTTTTGAATATGTAGGCTTATGAATAGGTAGGTATGTAGTATGTACATACTTAGGCATGTAAAATCTGGAGTGTGGCTAAACATGGGCGAAGATATTCGTAAATAAAAGCCCCATGTCTTTGTAACTACTACATATGATTCCGATTGAGTTACATGCAACCACTCTCGCTTTGTTCAACCACGAACACCTATACCAGCAGGGAAATGAGCGGTCTATAGGGGCTTGAGTTTAGCTCTACAGTGATCTATTTTCTCTGAGCGCTGCGCCTGACACGTCGCTGCCCGCTGTTCCGTTACCGGACAACCCCAGCGAACATGCAGAGGGACGCCCGCCGGTACAATGGATCGTGCTGGTGACCCGGGTCGACGGTCCCAGCAGCGATGCCGTTATACTCTAGCGCGGAAGATCGATCGCTATGGTGGAGTCACCAGCACTTGGCAGTGGCGGAGAGACAGGCCAGAGCAACTGTCTCGTATGATCGCACTCGCCTAGCCGGCCAGATTCCAATTCTACGGGATGAATCTGCGAAGCATTGCATTCTACGGTTTATTTACATATTTTGGATCATTCTTTTTTGTTCTTTGAGAATTACGTACCTGTTTCATTCTGAACAGAGCCGGTGTTAGATCTGCAGCCAAGAAAATGAGGCTGCACTGACTTCAATACTGACATTCTAACTAATCAGCAAAATCAACAATTGGGAACAAAGGCGGTGGAACGGGGGGCACCGGGGCACCGTACCCCCCTCCCTTGATTTTGACATTTTAACATTAGCCCTATGGGCGTTGCATGGAAAGAATGGGACCAAAATTCGGCGGTGCCCCTCCCCCCTCTCTTAATTGAAGGTGTTCCGCCACTACTGACTGGGGCCCAGGGTTGCGGAGTCGATGGATTTTCGGCGGCTCCGACTCCGACTCCGACTTCGGCTTTCAAAAACCAGCTCCGACTCCGACTCCGACTCCGGGCAGAATTGTCGACTCCGACCGACTCCAACTCCCGACTCCGACTCCGCAGACCTAGCAGGGCTGCGGAGTCGACAGATTTTCGGTGACTCCGACTCCGACTCCGGCTCGGGTTTCTAAAATCGACTCCGACTCCGACTCCGACTCCGGTCACAACTGTCGACTCCGACCGACTCCGACTCCGACTCCGACTCCGACTCCGCAGCCCTGCTGGGGCCAATATTATGTAAATGCGTACGACTTATAAGTCGTATACGAAGCAATATCATTACTTCATGCGTTAAAAATAACGCATGACTAATGATATTGCTTCGTATTAGCTTTGGGCTACACTGAGGTGAAAAATATTAAACCAAATACTTCAGCCATGGATGATATAGGCCCGGGCAGCGCTTGTCGAACAGCTCTGCGGATCCGAAGGTTGGGACTTTAATTGTGAAAAACCGCCCGCCCGCCGCCAAACGCAAACACCGCCAAACGCACGCCCAAAACGCAAACGCAAACTTCGCAAAAAAAAAACAATCAACCGCCCGCCGAAAACCGCAGAAAAAAAACGCAAAAAACGCCGCAAAAAAAACGCCCGTCCGCCGCAAAACGCAAACACCGCAAAAAAACGCAAACACCGCCGCCACAAAAAAACGCCCGCATCGCCCGCCGCCAACGGCGAAACGCCGCAAAAAACGGCCGCCCGCCGCAAACCGCAACAACGCAAATAACGCCCGGCCGCCGGCAACCGCAAAGCGCCGCAAAAAACGGCCGCCTGCCGCAAACCACAAAAAACGCTGCAAAAAACGGCCGCCCGCCGCAAACCGCAAAACGCCGCAAAAAACGACCGCTCGCCGCAAACCGCAAAACGCCGCAAAAAACGGCCGCCCACCGCAAACCGCCGCTAAAACGGCCGCCCGCCGCCAAACGCAAACACCGCAAAACACCCGCATCGCCCGCCCGCCCGCCGCCAAACACAAAAAACGCAAAAAAAAAAACGCAAATACCGCCGAAAAAACGCCCGCACCGCACGCCCGCCCGCCGCCAACCGCAAACCGCCGCAAAAAACGGCCGCCCGCCGCAAAACGCAAACACCACAAAAAACGCAAAAACGGCCGCCCGCCGCCAAACGCAAACACAAAAAACGCAAACACCGCCGCAAAAAAACGCACGCCGTCCGCAAAACGCAAACACTGACGCATTAAGACAAATATGGCGCCTTGCGGCAAGTGTGGTGCTTTCATATCTGCTGTTTAAGCAACCAACCCTCCATCAGCGCATCCTAATCGTCCCATGTTCGACAATGTTACGCACATTCTGCGCTTTGCGGCAAAAATGGCGCTTTGAGACAAACGTGGCGCACTGCAACAAACTTGGCGCATTCGTTCCTGTCGCTTAACAATTCGTCCACCCATCAAATTCTAGCCCAATCGGACATAAACTGACAAAGTTATGTTTATTTGAATATTTCACTATGAAATATCTCCGCAACGGAGGTGCCCAGATTTGCACGTGTGCCACGTGACCACCGGTGGTGTAAACAGGACTTGTCCCCTCACCGACTGACCCAATTTAGTGTTCTTGGCTGGTTCTGTTTCCACGCTATACGGCCACCAGTTGGCCAAAACACCAATATGTGGGAGGTACTTGGCTCAAACACGTGGCCACGTGGCACGTGCCGGACCTCTGACAGCTTAACGGCTCACGCCACGTGATGACCAATACAAGTGGCCATCAGCATGTAAAAGATGACCCCGGCCGGTGTCACCGTCTCTGAACAGTGGACGGCTAAACTCGAAAAACGGGGAAATTTAGGGAAATTTCACCTTTCGAATATATAATTTCCCCAGAATTTTAAATTTTTCATTTTACAAAAAAATCCGAGATAGCAGTTTTTTAGCCCCCTTCATTCTGTGCCTATACCCGTTTTCAGATCGACCCTATCATAAAAACTGACGGCCTGACGGCTATTTCCCCCATTCCTTGCATTTCACAATGCTAGTATATTTAAGCACCAAAATTGACCCCGTGCCACGGCACGTGCAATAGCACGTGCGCCACGTTACCACTAGTGCGACAAGCTGGACTCATCTGCTCACCGGCTGCGTTGATTTGGTGTCGCTAAGTGGAGTGGTTTCCACGCCATAGGACCCCCAGTTGGCCAATGTCGGATTTTCCCGGAGGTTACCCCATCAAACACGTTTGCACGTGGCACGTGCTTTTCAATCGCCCCATATCTGACCCATACCGTGTGGTAGCCGACACCCCGGGGCACAACATATTGGAACATTTTCAAAATCTAACGTGGAAATTTTTTGCAAAATCGATTTGAAAATAATTTTTCGAATTCGCCATAGGCTCAACATGGGGTAACTGTTTGTGACGATTACCCGAAATTTTGTCAATTATATTTTAAATAATTACCACCGTCAGTTGGGGTGCCAGCCCGAGATCCGACCCTAAAAATATCAGCAAATATAATTGACGAAATTTTTCGCAAATCGAATTTCCAATTTTCCCCCATGTTAACCCTATGGGAAAATGCACGTGCCGATTACCCCAAAACGGGTTAATTATATTTCAAGCGACCGATGCCAGCCGGTAGCTCCCCGATACGGGACCAAACGCTGAAAATGGCAAGAAATTCTACCGTGCCGTTTCGGCGGCGATCAAAATGACCAAAATCGCGGCCGAAACGCTAAACACCCCCCTAGAGAGGTAGCTCAGGTTGGGATTTTCAATAGAAAATCACAATTCTAAAGAATAGTGATTGTTCTTAATTGAAAAGTCCCAACCTTCGGATAACACTGGATTGGTGTCTCGTGGAAATTAACATTGGGATCCGCGACATTGGGATCAGGCCTGCCATCTAGCGAGAGAATTATCGTAAGTTAGGAGCAAGCCGAGTGAACGCCATCTCTCAGCATTATGACACACGTGGGTGTGGTGTGTTAGTTGGCTTGAAGTGCATTTTCCCACGAGTTGGAGGTAATCTTACTGGACCTGAGACGACAAAAAATGTCTTAAATGCTTGTAAGCCAAAAACGTCAAGCAGCCTTTAGGTAATAACGAAAATAAAATGCGTAAGACGGTGTGTAATGAAGCGCCCAGTCCCATCGGCTTGTACGACCTTTTATATTGTCATTTACTCACAATGGTACAGCAGTTTGACAATATGTCACTTACATATTTGGTAGGCTTATTCCTTCTTCTCCGAATTTCGCCCTATTTTCTTCATCTAAGTTAATGTTACGGCACGTGCCACGTGCCAACTTAGGGGTATCGAAATTGTTCCACATAAAGTAACTCCGCAATGGCTGGGCCAATTACAGTAAAACTTCGTCAATAGTTAGGCATCCAGTGGCCAATGCATTTCCATGTGTCACTATGGGGGTGCTACTGCACGTGCGGCGCACGTGGGGGGGGGGGTGCCGCTTCCATATCTCAAGAACGGCTGGGCGGATAACACTCGAACTTGGTACACAAATGTCACTCACATCGATGCTCGCACTGCATTGATCAGTGCTTACATTGGTGCAGAGTCGTTAGGAAAACGATGAAATGAGATTCGTAGTGTTAATGCCTTTCTGTTCCAGCAGCTGATTGATTCGCAACAGGAGATCCTTGTTTGTGAAGGCTTCGTCTCCCTTTTCCATCCCTTGTTTAAAATAACATTAACAATGTACGAAGAAGATCACACATCAAAGTTGTTTTAGGCGGCTATCTTGGGCCAGGGCTGCGGAGTTGTAGTCAGAGCCAGCGGTTCTGTTCCGACTCGGAGTCGCTTGATTTTTGAAAGCTGTAGTCTGAGTATGAGTCGAACTTCACCGAAAAGTCATCGACTCCACAGACTTACCAGGGCTGCAGAGTCGGAGTCAGGGTCGAAGTCTGTGTGAATCGACAGTTCTGCACGGAGCAGTCGGAGTCGATATTTGAATACCGGAATCGGAGACCGGAGTTGGAGCCAAAGTCACTGAAATTTCATCGACTACGCATAACGCAGCACTGGTTGCGGTCCTTTTCATAGCGCGTCTTGAATGACATATTGAGCGGCAATGACGTTTGCAATTCCGTTTAACTTTTTTATTTGACTTATAGATAGTACTTACGTTCGTTTTGTTCTTTGATCGGACAATTTGTTTGATTTAGACCAAGTAAAGACTCATGTGAAAAATAGTGAAAACGACACGTGCTGGCGAAGTCTCCAATAACTCCCTGTTTCACGATTTAATGAGGAAATAACATGGAACTGCTTATCTTATTACTGACCCTGCACATAAATCTATTAATTTCTTCGCTTTTACTGGCATATAGAGACATAACCTTTTGAAAAATTGCACAACAAGCCTGCTACTACACCACACTCCCGTGTGTCACAATGCTAATCAGCGGCGTTAACTCGGCTTGCTCCTAACTTACGACAATTCTCCCGCTAGATGGCAGGCCTGAGCTCAATGTCGCCAAAAACTGCGAAGACACCAATCCATTATTATCTCATCCATGCTTCAGCTTTCTGAAGGTGACCCTGACTGCCATGCGGTATTTCATTGCTTAGATACGTTTCTCTTACACATTTGTTCACGAAATGAACTGAAAAGTGATCCACGCGATAAGCAACTGAGCAGTTAAACTCGAGGTACCTAGAGTGTAAGCAAATGTAAAAATCGTAACCTTGTAGATGTTATGGTGGCAGCATTCTTATCACCTTTTCAATAGAAAAACTCATGTGCGTGATAAACAAGCAAAGCATCAAAAGGTGCGAGTACACAACATGTTGTATGTCGAGCCGAACACAACGTAAACGGAAAGCACCGTGACTCTCAGTGAGATATGGCAGCCGTTGTTGGTGGCCACTGACCTCACGATGATGACGTCCCCGGGGTCTCGCAGGATCGTCAGCCGGTACAGTGTCCTGTCGCGCAGTGTCTCGCCGGGAAACAGCACCAGCGCACGGCTGACACACCAGAGCAACGTCAGCGCCAACACCGGCGCGCGCCAGCCGCCGGGCCGTGCCAGCCGCCGGCTCACGGCGCGCGCCAGCGCTGTGCCACGGACACCCATTGCCGACCGACTGGGCTGCTCTGACGGAACACCGGCTGACTCTGGAGCGTCCCGGTCCCGTTAGGGGGTCAGCGGGGCAGCGGGAGTGGCCGCTCATTTTTGCTCATCTGCAAGGCGCATCTCGTCGGGCGCTCTCACCAGCCGCTAACGGCAAACCGGCTGAATAAGCTGACTTCGGTCGACCTTGGTATTGCTTATCCACACTGAACAAAAATAGTAGTTACTGCCACATTTTGCTTGAAATCTTGAATTCGGCTTACGGGCCGCCACAAATACTTGCATTGGGCCCGACATTTTACATTTTGCTTCTTCTGGTCTTGTATTTAGACTGCCCAGCATTGGTGTTTTTTATTAAAACATGTCCATTTGATATCTGCATGCTGGAACAAATAGGTATCTATTGCTCATAATATTTTTTGTGAGTTGAAATGTTTATTAAAGCATGAATATGATTATAATTGCAGGAAGACGGAATAGAAACTTCTTTGTTCAAATGTTAAAACTTCTTTGTTACGAGCGAGCGAGCGAAGCAAATGGCTTTTCAATATAACGGAAAAATCTCAGTTGAGCGGCCCGGCCCGGCACAGCTAGTGGCAAAGTAATCTTGGCACAGCCCGGCCCGGCTCGGCCTGTAACGCTTTTGAGAGGCTTATACTATATCTCAGCAACTGTTGAACCATTTGGCCTGCAGTCTTTATCCTTCGCCCCAGTGGGGGGGGGGGGGGGGCATTGTTACCACCCTGTCGCGTTTTTTGCGTGTAAATAAAAACCGCGGCGCGTAGCGTCGCGCCGCTTGGGGTAGCTTTTGGTACATAAATTTTGGACAATGTGTGAAATGTTTGACCCCATGTCAGGTCAGGTCACCAGGTCAAGTTAACTGACCAAGCCTAAAAAAGTTTGCAATCATGTCCAGCCTGCAGTTTTTGTCAGAAAGGTTTTAAACTTGGTGCATTGCATGATGTTATGGGCGCCTACATTTTGTATATCTCGGAGTTTTATATCCGTGACCTAAGGTGAGGTCAGTGGCGTGACCTTTCTATTACAAGTCAATGGAGAAAAATGAAAATGCCTCTAGATCCGTGTGTACGCATAGGAACAGTCCAAATATTTCAGAATCACAATGATTTGGACCACCCGTGATGACCAAGGTGTCATTTTTGCTGATGGCCTCTAGAAAGGTCATCCGAGGTCATTTGAGGCTACAAACAGATTTTTGCCAATAACTCGCGATTGGAAAGAGATAGAACGCTGGGGATGGTCTCATTGTGTTTGTCTTGCCGAGACGCATCGACTGATATGCAGCATGACCTTTTCCGGTCAGGTCATGACCTTGACCTGAGGTCAAATTTTCAAGTTGACCTTTCAAGGTCAAGTTATAGTTCATTCGACGCGTCTCGGCAAGAGGAACACGATTCTGGCAATAGAAATTTCGTGGCTTTTTTTTAGTCAAAAGTTATTGTCGAAAACACTTTTCGTAAAAACAGCTATTTTTGGAGTTTTTGCCCTCTGGAGGCTAAACCGTTGACCTCCTGAGGTCAATTTTGATAATGAACTTATCAAAAGAAGAGTTCAAAAGCTATCGATTGCTTTTCCATGCGTTTTTCTAGCTACCATAGTTCCTGAGATAACGACATGTTTTCTGAAAAATATAACGACTATTGGCAAATTTTGACCTTTGATGACCTCTGGTGACCCCAATATTGCTCAAAGATGAAAAATGACTGAAATACTTTCAAACGTACGCATTGAGAGCTATCGACTGCTTTTTACCGCGTCTTTCTAGCCCTCTTAGTTTTTGAGTTAGAGGTGGGTGGTAACATATGCCCCCCCCCCCACACACACACACACTAGGGCGAAGTTGGCTGAGACCGCCAATGGGGCGCGGGTTATTGTTGGGTAGCCCCAGGCCTTCTACACTGTTATTGACTACTCTTGATGCATCTATAGGTGACCGTTGTGGCACGTGCCACGTGAAAAGTCGAGGATGTTCAAGCTATTTTGCAGAAGTGGGGATTTTGAGAGGCATCTATCTCGGCAGCCCCTTGAGCAATTGACATGCAGTAATTTTTGTATGGCCTAATTACATTCCTTCTACCAAACATCGGATACTCTTGATCCATGTGAGTCCATGATCCATCCCACTGCACGTGCAAAATGCAAAAAAGATGAGGTGTCAAATATGTTCCCATTCCAATAACTCGGTAATTTCTGAGGCGATTTCACTGAAACCTGGTATACAGGTAGGCACCCACCAGGAAATACATTCCCATGTGTTTCGGTTAGGGTGCCCTGCACGTGCCACGCACGTGCAGGGGGCGCTTCCAGATTTCAACGGCTGGGTCGATTGCGCTGCACACTGGTCGGAAACGCTCCAGCGAGAGGCCAGCGGCCTTTCCGCAAAAGTTTTTTGCTTGTTATTCCACAACTAGTGAAGCAAACTTCATAAAACTTTGCATACCTTCTCTGTCATATGTAAGCTATCATTTGGATGTCAAGCACTAAATATATGACGTGAATCTGTTAAGTTATGACGTCATAATTGAGTACAATACAGGATCTAGCACCACTTTAAGTGAACAAGGGAAATTGGAAGCTGCTATTCGGGCACCGGGAATGGTTTCATGCACTCCTTGCAAGGTCCGGTGCTTCACTTTAGCATTGTTGACTTTGCGTGACGTCATTTATGACGTCACTAAGGCCATATAAGTTTTTCGTCAATAACTCCTGATCAGATGGAGCTAGAGAGTCGGGAAAGCCACCATTGGACTCGGGAAGACCTGCCGAATCGAGTGATATGCGATATGTCCTCCTTCAACCATTTTCGTGACCTGAGGGGCTCCGACCTGACCTTGACCCGAGGTTAACGCCTTAAGTTGACTTCACCCGAACACCAAGTATAGCATTCGACGCTCCTGAGCTAGACAAGCACGATGATGCCAAAATCGCGGCAGTGCGACCATTTTTGGCAAAGTAATTAACCAAAAACCGAGCCCGTGCCTTGTGGCACTTACCTGACCTAAGAGGTCACTGGCTGACCTAAGACCTTAAATCGGGTAGTACTTGCTGCGTCTTATAACGGCACACAAGCTCGTTTTTTTCCGCGAGGCTCTAGCTCAATTAGAGGCGAAACGGCGAGGGAGTTGTATCAACCCTCCCCGGTCAATATAGAAAACCAATCGGTCCGGCCAGGGCTAAATACCGGAATTGTGATCTAATGTAAAAAGACGGCCCAAGGTAACCTGACGCCAGTGACAGGTGTCCTGTATTCGCAGCGTCTTATATTCACGAAGGTCTCAATTTCCACTTTCTTCAGCCGAGTGATGGTTACTAATAGCAAGGCTCTCTAAATGCAAGCCGTAATCGCCACGCATTATGTGGAAGGCTTTTGATGTCAATGCATACATAAATGCAATAATAAAACCATATTGTATGCGCTTTCCACAAAATTCATAAACTCAAGCGCGTCTGTTTTTAATGACCAGTCAACTACGCATGGATGCGTGCAGGCCACACAGGTCAGCGTAAGCCGGGCGCGGCGGCCGGGCGGAAACTGGGGCGGGGCGGGCGGTAGTTGGGTAGGAATAGCGGCTCCTGCAAATTTTGCGCAAATATGCGCAGTTAGCTTTTATGTTGCCCTGGTGTAAATTTAAATCCTGCTTCATCTCACAAAAAATCAGAGTGGGACTAGATGGGACTACCTGTTGTTTCCTTACCTAAACTTTGCAGTTATATTCCAGAATCACTCTAGGAGCGCCCTCATAAAAAAGCTACAGTAGATTTTAGTTGGGGAAAAAGTATACCAAAAAATTTGCACTGACCAGTCGGCAACTTCATAACAAACATTTTGATGCATAATATGTGGGATTTCAATTTGGTATCTATCAGCAATAAGACTCTGAATATCCGGCTCAAGAAACCTCTTGCTCCGCGTCAGTTTCCGAGTTCTGGGATACCCCATCTTCGGGGCTGATTACAGTTATTTTTGGTCACTCGGATTAGTTTTTTTGGCCTAATTATAATAATTTGATCAATTTCAAATCGATCTATATAAAAAATAATCCGAAACTCCGGAATCGCCCGTGGCCTCTCGTGAGGGCGTGTCCGACCAGTGTGCGCTGGGTCGATTGCGCTGGAATTTGGCAAATCGTCAGAGACAGGAAAATACATCGGTTGCCGTGCACAAGTCAGTTCGAAGTACCCCCTCGCAATCCCGGACGTGCAAGGCTCACCCTCTCGCTCGCTCGTTTGTCGCCCCAAAAGCCGTTTTTACTAAAGAAAGACAAAAAAATAATGGATTTTTTTTTTTTTTGCTTTCCTTAGGTATGAGCAAAATGCTGTTATTCTATCTTATTACAATCATATTGCATTTTTTCATTTAGCCGGAAACGTGGTGGCCGGACTTCTCCCGCGCCCGGGGTTACCCCGGCTTCCCCTACATACGGCAAATATTTTATTACTCGGAGCGAGCGAAGCGAGCGGAGTCTTACGTAGAATAACGGAAATTTCTGAGTATGAGCGGCCGGCCGTGCGGACGCTTTTGCGAGGCTTATATCTCAGCAACCACTTGACCGATTTACACGCGGTAATTTTTGTAGGGTAGCTTCATTCCTTCTAATTGGACTATTCTCAATGCATGTGGATGACCCCTTATGCACGTGCCACGTGCAAAACGAAGAGGTGTCAGTTTTGCAATTGTTGCAATATTTCGGTAACTACTTGGCCGATTACGCTGAAAGTTGGCATGTAGGTAGGCACCCACTAGGCACTGTATTTCCATGTGCCAGAGTTGGGGTGCTGCTGCACGTGCGCACGTGCAGGGGTCGTTTCCAGATCTCGAGATCGGCTGGACCGATGGCGCTCAAATTTGGTACACGGTTAGGGACCAGTTAGCAGGGTGCCGTGCACAAGTCAGTTGGGACCCATTTTGCACGTGCGCACGTGCAGGGTGCCGCTTCCAGATCTCGAGAACGGCTGGGCCGATTGTGCTCAAATTTGGCACATCGCTAGAGATCGGTTAGTAGGGTGCCGTGCACAAGTCAGTTGGAGGTACCCCCTCGAAATTTCGCACGTGCAAGGCCCACCCTCTCGCTCGCTCCGTTAGTCGCCCCATAAAGCGTTATACTGGTGAATTTATTTCAGTGTTTTAAACGATGATACTCTCTGATAATATGACAAATGAGACATATAAGCAATTAGTGCAACCCTAGCTGATAGCTTCTAAGAGATACACTGAACCTAATTTGACCAAATCTGTACCTACCTAATCTGCACCAAATGTGCACCAAATGTGTACCAGATGGCCGTCGTGAAAACGACTCAGAATAGACTGCGCTATCAAACTGTTATTTCGGATGTTCACATTTTTGAAAATTTTGAAAATTAATCATATTAAAATTCAAAATTTGTATTTTTTATCTTTTTTTTCAAAAAGTTTTTGACTTTTCGAAAAAAGCGGAATATATATGATGAACAAGGCAATCAGGCAACCTTGACCTAGTTATATGTACCTAGGACTGAAATGAAGAAAGCGTCCTTCTCTTACAGTGGTGCAAAACTATGGAATAGCATGCCCATTCATGTCCGAAACTATTCGAAAGCTGATTTTGTTAAATATATTTTGGAAAATCACGCGGTAAAATGATGCATATGTGTGTGGTGTTGTTCCGGTGATGTCACATTGTTCGTTGCAATAATTGCCGGTTACTTATGAGGCTTCGCTGTCTCATCAAACTTTTTGTTATAGAAAATCGCTTTTGTTCTGCATTTTGATTTCGTTATACGTGCTTATGAATGACAGGGCACTGCGCTGCCTGTATTGTATGTACCTATATGGTTTATGTGTGTCAATGTGTTTCCCTCTGTAATGCCCACCGAATGGTGGTTAGTGGGAATATGAAATAATAATAAAATAATAAATAATGATAGAACACATGCTTATGACTTACTCCAGCAAGTTTTAGCCAGATATCTTCAAAAATGGCCAAGTTACGCATGATAGCAAAAATTTCACAATTTTTATTTTTTTTCAAGTTAATTTTGCAGTACGAATTTGACATCGTATACCAACATAAATAACACCATCGTGTTCCTGAGCTCAAACTGCATCCGATAGACATTTTTTTTTAAATGTCAACTTTAAAATTTGACATTGTTTACCCGGAAGTGGCCTGACCTATGCTAAATTCAACTCAAAATGACCTTGAATGACATAAACGACATCGAATTCGAAATCTATGGCCTAAATGGACCATAAAACATGTGTCACGTGACCGACTCATGATATAAGATTTCCGTGACCTGTGATGACCTGACCTTGACCTGAAAATCAAAGTACAAGTTTGGTACCCTCAGGATATCTAAAGCATCTGTTCGCGAGTGTGTAAACCAAAAATCAGCCTGATCTGATCTGTAAGACGGCAGCCAGAGCCCAAAATGTGGACAAGCCAAGCATCGATAATTTATACTTTGAGCTGACCTGTGACGTCATCGATGACCTCGATGTCAATTATAGTTACACAGACCCCAGTGGGGCGCGGGCTAAGGTATTAGGTCAACCGGTGACCTCTGAGATCAGGTCAAGTGACCCAAAGCACGGGCTCAGTTTTTCGTAAATAACTTTGCAAAAAAAAAAACGGTCGCACAGCCGCGATTTTGGCATCATCGTATTTGCCTCGCTCAGGCGCTTTGAATTGTATACTTTTTGTTTGAGTGAGGTCAACTTGAAGTGTTGACCTCGGGTCAAGGTCACGTCAGCGCCCCCCCCCCCCCCCAGATCATAAAGCTGGTCGAAGGAGGTCATGTCGCATATCATTCGATATGATAGGTCTTCCCGAGTCCATTGGTGGCTTTCTAGACTCGCTAGCTCAATTTGATCGGGAGTTATTGACGAAAAACTTGTATGACCCAAGTGACGTCATAAATGAAGGTCACGCAAGGTCATCAATGCAACAGTGAAGCATCGGACCTTGCAAGACGTGGAAGAAATCACGATTCCGTGTGCTTGAGATAGTTTGAGATCGTTCCCAGCGCTAAAATAGTAGTTTAATTTTTCCCCCAATGACTTATAACCCGGCCGGGCCCGGGGGGTAATCCCAACCACCGCAGCCCGGGGGGGGGCGTTTTTCGCCCCCCCCCCCTGTCTAACTCCGTAAATAAGGGAGCTACGGAAACAAAAGCGATATCAAACGAAAGGTCCTTACGAGACGATTCTAAAGCACCTAATATTTTTGACCTCAGGTCAATTTTCAAGTTCAGAGGTCAAGGTCAAAGGCAAAAACCGGCACATGTGTAGTGATCTTAAAGTAAGCCTTCTAGAGGACGGCAGAATGCATCAAACCGGCAAAATTGGGTGTCAAACGAAAGAAAAGAATCTGAGGATTCCGAAAATGTGCTCCAAAGCAAAGGTCAAGGTCAAGGTCACGCTCAAAATTGACCTCAAACTTGGCACTTTTTTGCACATCTTGCCTGCTAACTTTCAAGATGTTTTGAAATGTTTTTGAGGCTTATCAGTTCCCTATTTGTGGTTCATCTTGCGATTCAAGGCTGCTCAAAGGTCAAGGTCACAGAAGAGTACCCCTTCTAGAGGCTATTTCACTGATTCAAGTTAGTAATAGGTAATAAATAAGACAATTTTGCCATCCGGAAGCTCTAAATGAGGGCTTAGAGGAAAATTGATACCAGATTCGTGATCAGCGGGTACAAATCCATCATAAACGACCTTTCATGTGTCAAGGTCAACCAGAGGTCATTCGAGGTCACATGAGGTCAACACAAAACTTGACCTTTTCCGAACAAAATATATATCATTCGACGCGACTTGACAAGGCGAATGCGATGGTACCACTGCCGTAGCTCTAGGACCATTTTTGTCAAAGTTATTTGCGAAAAACTAAAACCACATTTCGGGGTCGTTGACCTGACCTCTGACCTCAGGTCACCAAAACTATCTTTCTATTTTTCTATAGGTCAAACGCTACACAAATGTCCTCGTAATTTGTCTTTATCTCTAAAACTCTATTTTTATCAGCTATTTGAAGTTTGCGTCTGTGACGCCGAAGTTTGCCGTGCAGGGGTCTAGAAAAATGGACCTTGTGACGTCATCAAGGGGGGTAGGTCCAAATTTTTTACTTCAGAAGATGTCAATTTGATGGGAGAAAAGGTACTGAAAGTTTCGCTTTCCTAGCCCTAAGCATTCGGGAGCTATCGCAAATATTCGCCAGGGGGGGGGGCGAAAAACGCCCCCAGGGCCCGCGAGGGATAATGATGAGGTCACGTGACCGACCTGACCTCATGTGGCCTTTGGGGAAAATCTGAGATACACAAGTTGTGAGATCTCTGGAAGATACTACATCCTGTAAGCTTCATCTCCCTGCCCTGTGGATGAAGCTTAGATGTAGCTTAGCTGCAACATCTGAGGACCGTGCAGAGGTTCACTTATGACGTCATAGGTCAGTGACCTGACCTGACCTAAAAATGCAGTTTGTGTCGCAAGATACGGCTTGGATCAAAAGATAGGTATGCCATGTTTCAGCTGTCTATCGTCGGCGTGTTTGGAGCTATCGCGAAAAAAAATGGGGGTGGCACCCGTCTGACCCCTTCTCCCTCGGTCGGCGAGGGTTGATTCAGAGTCCTTGATCTGAGTCAGGTGCCGGCCAATGAAAGCTTACCCACGAAAGACGGAGTAGCGTTTGTATTTATTTGATCACCTTGTAATGCACGGAAACATAATCACTCAGAATAACCGCTTGATTGTAACCGTGGCAGCCAGGAGTTGTGTGTGTCCACATACGCATCGACGAGAATCATCATAAATCACATCTTAAATCGATGTAAAACACATAATGCATATGGATACGAGTCATGTCCCAGTTAAATGGTCCCATGAGTTTTCGCTGGCGCCGTTGTGATTGTAAAAAATAAAGGTTTCACATCCGACATTGCACATTCCAAGTTAATTATTAACTTGGCAGTAAATGACCGCACTTGTCCCGACTCCACAACCGCCGCACCATAAAAAGTCGTGTTTAACGCTTGTGCTTACAAGTATCCGGTATAATGGCACAGTCGCTAATTATGCGTATAAGGGAAAATGCGCAGAAAACAGCACGTCATCGTGCAAGACTTATTAAAATAACATACCTACTCTCATCGTCATCGGAAGTCAAATAACAACGGCAAGGGGCGGGCAGAACCAGGCATACGGACTAGGGAAGATATGGAGCAGACGATATGGCTAATTCACACTTAGCATACTTCAAACACACTTACAATGCACAGCATCCTCGGACGTCGCTAAAATAAACTTACAATGCACATCATCCTCGCTAAAATACACACATATGCCCTATTGGTCCCGAGTCACGCTCAAGCAGGCGCAGGATCCCTCCAAGCCATGCTAACTGACCATGTTCTCAGCAATATATGAGGTCGGGACTGTCTTCCTGACCGGTCGGCTCCGGCTGTCGGGTCAGAGACGCGGCGGGAGTGGCTGCGGCCCCTGTCCCCGCCGCGGCTCCGGCCAGGGCCACTGGAGACGCGACGGTCGGCCGGGCTGCGCCAGCTCCGCCCAGTCGCCGGATCAGTCGCTCCAACTCCGGGTGTACCTGCAGCCCGTCCACCGCCGGTGGGTTCTGGAGCGGAGGCGCCACGAAACTCTGCGCGCGCTCGTCGTCGCTATCGGCGTGCACGAAGGTCTCGCGCGCGCGCTGAACGGCCGGCCGCCATCTGCCGGCGCCCTGAGGGAGGCTTGTCTGCTCGGCCGGTCGATAGATTGCACGGTATTCGGGGTTCAGCGGTGGCAGACTGCCCAGACGCGCTGCATGATTGCGCAGCGGCGGCGGCACCTCCTTGAGAGACACGGTGCGGTCAGGGGATGGCCGCGTGTCAGGTGGAGGGCGGCGGCGTAGTGGCACTGGCGAACCCCCATCGCTGGATGTCTCATCGCTGCCAGAAGTCGAGCTTCGCTGACGCGCCGGCGGCGGCTGCGCTCGTCCGTAAGGCACCGCCACCTGTTCATCGTCGCTGCTACTGTCGTGATCGAGTTCCGACCCCGGCGCTCTCGAGTCGTCGCTGCCGCTGTCGCTCATATCAGGCAGACTTTGTGCCCTCTTCGTCCCCAGTCCGTCATGACTTCTGCCACTGTCTAATCCCGATCGCTGCTGAGGCGGGGGTGAATCCCGTTCGCTGCGGCTTCCGTCGTCTCCAGTGCTGCTGGAGAGGCTGGGCAAGCTGGAGCTCCGTTCCAGTGCCAATCGCGGTCCATCACTGACTCCGAGCGCTGAGAGCAGCCCCGGCGGTGTTGGGGTACGAGCCAGCCAGCGCGCCTCGGCCGGGACGTGCGGCAGCCGCATCTGACGTCGCACCACCGGCCGCACGTCCTGTTGATCCTCAGGGCTCGGGCTGGGGGGACCGTCAGCCAGCGCAGCCGCCACTGAAACGGGCCTCGTGGGCCGGGAATCAACTTCAGAATCACTCGAGGTATCCAGACCTCTCTCCGAGGCGCTTATAGAGAACTTGGCGCTTGACTCTCCCTGGTCATGTAACTCGGCCTGCGAACTCCGTGAATTTGAGCCCTCCGAAGTGTCTGAGTGACTCAAGCCCCGTTGCACCTCTTCTTCCTCAAGATAGGAGCTTTCCTCTCCGGAGCGGTAACCGGCTTCATCACCAGTCGCAGTGTACGACGAACGTCTGCCGAGGTCCGATCTAGGTGCCACGTCGTCCGCCTCGTTTTCCTCGGATGACGTGCCTTCATCCGTCCCGTGGCTGCTAGGAGAGTTATCACCTACTCGACTGTCCATTATACCATCGTCTTCGATGTCTTCGGATGATACACTGCCAGTGCTTGAAGTGGTGTCTGATTTTGTAAGGCCCTTTCCAATCGCAGGTAGATCGGGAAGCTTTGCTTCTGATTTACGACCACCACTAAGTGTCGGGGAATGATGTTCCTCGGGGAAGCGACTATCACGTACTTGCCCTTCCAGATCTAGTAGTATAGCATCTCTGTCTGTGGGAACACTGACGGCATGGATCGCATTGTCCGATGACTTACGCGGTTGGCCATAAAGCAAGCTGGGCACCGGAGCTGAACGCCGCTGCTCATCGTCGTCTTCGGTGCTGGAGCTGGCAGAGCTAGTGTACCTTTCTAAGTGTGGTTTAGTCCGTTTCACCTGGCGGTTGTGGGAATCGCCGGTTAGTTTAGGAGATAAGTTTAGGTCTGAAGTTAAGGCTGCTTTGATTTTTGGCGAAGTCTGTCCTCGGGCAGCAGCATGGTTTGCACCCATTGGATCACTGTGAATGCGAGGAACCTCATCAGAACTTTCTGAGCTGCGTCCGCTGATATATTGCTCTTCTTTCGTCGTAATTGCTGGGACCTGCTTTACTTTGGGCTGTCCTCGTCGGCGATCTGACCTCATGGCTGGCGCAGAATCAGACTCATCGTCGTACGAAATGTCGGACATCGACAGTGACCGTTTTCCTCGAGGGACGGGCGCTAGGTCACCCAGTCCCAGGTCGGGCAGCCTCTGGATGGTCGATGCGCCGGGGTTCGGGGCCGGCAGTGAGGCCCTAGCCCGGTCACTGCTACTGCCAGATGAGGAGGGCCGTTTGCTGCCACAGTTCGACGTAATCGAGGCGGCGTCAATGTCAGCTTCCGAGTACCTCAGGTGCTCAGCATCGTTGTCAGACTCAGAGGATGTTGAGTCTGTGGATGCGTATTCCATGTCACCGACACGACTTTTGTGACGTTTTTCAACAGCGTCTTTGGTGTGATTTATCGGAGATATGCTGTCTGCGGCTTCCCGCGGGTTGCCGCCATCGTCATGGGATTCTCCACTAAGAAAGAGATCAGCAGGCGCAGTGCTGGTTCTAGGAGGGGCAGCGGATGTAGGGTACATTTCTTCGCAGAGTCGTCGTGGATTGATCAGGATCTCCACCTGGCCTCGACCGCTGGGTGTGGGCGGTGGTGTGCGCGCGCGTTCGGCTGTGGCGGTGCGTCGCGTTGGCGGGGGCGTGCGAGTGAGGTCTGCCGCGGTGGCTTTACGGGACGTGACCGGGCTGCCGGAACGCTCCGCCGGAACAGCACGCGCGTCTGGCTTTGTAGCATGTCTGGGTGGCGAAACGCGTCGTCGCCGTCTGCTGCTGGACCGACGCGAATCTCCCGAGGAGGCGGACCTCCAGCTGTCAGAGGCGAGTCGGCTGCGCCGGCCACTTGAAGCGCCGCCAATCGAGCTCCTCCATCCGTCGTCACTCCTCACGCTCCGGAAGCTGGCTTTGCTGGTGTATGACTGGACACTCTTGAAGCTGTCCCTGGCGCCTCCCGGATGGCGAGGACCGCGTGAGGCACGCCTTCCGTCCGGCTGATCTCCCCGAGGGCCGGTACTCGGCTCACCGCTGCTGATACTGTACGCAACCAGCGACGGCTGGCGGCTGCTTCGGTAGCTCTCAGAGAAGCTTTTGAAGCTCGCTTTGCGCTCATCGTCATCTCTGACGCTGCGGAAGCTCTGGCGACGCAAGTCCTCCTCACGTGCGCTGTGAAAGCTCTCCTTGTGGCGTGAGCGCGCGCTGGCGTAGCTGTGTCCGCCGATGCTGCGGTGCGTTCGCCGTCGCCAGCCGATGCCGAACTCTGCCAGTTCGTCCTGAAAGCCGGCGTTGTCGAGACCTTCCTCCAGACTCCGGACACAGTCGTCCTCGGGCACTACGACCAGGTCGACGATGCCTCGTCCCAAGTGCGACTTGCGGTAGCCGTATAGCGTGTAAATCAGCAAACCTGTCGACATCCAGCACACGAGGGGTTTTAGCATGTCACTTGCGAAACGGAGCGGCATGCCGTGCTGTCCCAAGCGAGAAAAGTGGTTTGCAAATCTACTTGGTACATTCCAGATTCATTCACAAAGTAGGACATAATTCACTAGACAATCGAGCAGACTTTGATGCCCTGAAAACGCAGCCGTGTCTTAAACATTTGTGAGATTGTTGGATAAGGGTTTTGGTATATTTTCTTTGTGAACTTAGCAGGAAAGAAATACATATCAAGACTTCAAAACACATCTCACCGATGAAAGTCCAGATGAACAGGCGGTACCAAGCAAAGTCGTCCAGCTGGTACATCAGAAAGCTGGAGAAACCCATGACGACGCTGGTGCCAACCTGTACCACCACAACCTGCGGTAGCGACAGAAGGGTCGCGTCACGAAGCGTGGCGGCATCGTTACTAGCTGCCAGCAGACCACACTTCCCGCTGAGCATCAAAATGCCGAATAAGTCATAGATGGGCTGGCGGTTTATATACCGCCGTAATGTGTGGTGTTCATTAGGACTCCATTTCGGTTAGAGAAAAGGCAACGTTTGAACGCCGAAACTGTGTCGACCGCAAGGGAGAGACGAGCCTGAACACCTTGGTCAAGGTCAGCGAACGCAGACCTTGTAGTCCTATTTATATCTTCCCGTGTCACTTGACCTATCGTATTGGGCAGGGTCGTTCGCGTATCATAGAGACTGACCTTGACCCCCAGGTGCTTCCAATTGATGGCCAGCTGCAGAAAGAGCATCACCAGGCCGGAGAGCAGGCCCTGCACAGCCGACTGGGCCACCTTCTCACCCAGGTGTCTGGTCACCATCACCAGCGCCGGAGAGACGAAAACTGTCGCACCGGGGGTGGTCTCAAAACTGAGCGGCACCGGCCACCGCGTGCACAAAACAGGAGAATCTATCAAGTGAGCATCACTGCATAGCGTACTTCCCAGTTCCCTCGTAAAATCACACCTCGCCGGACGAAAGGGGCTGATGCAACCCCCAAAAGGTTTTCAAGGATAGCAATGGCGATTGCTTAACCCGCGTATGACTGGGGTATTTTCCATAACGCAAGTGACTGGAGGGCTCTTCAGAGCCGCCCCCCCCCCCCTTCTATCTCCGAAACTACCGGACCGATCGTCATGATTCAAACGGCGTCTGCTAGCCCTGAAAAAAGTTGTCGAGCGAAACCTATTTTCATTGACCTCGAAGTCACCGATGACGTCACAGGTCAGGTCAAAGTAAAAATTATCAGCATTTTTGTTTGTTCACGATTTAGGCTCTGACCGCCGGCTGACAACTCCGATAAGGCTCATTTTTGGTTACGAACTCCTTGATATATGCATTAGATACCCTGAGGGTAACGAACTTTTACTTCGATTTTTTCAGGTCGAGGCCAGGTCATCCTAGGTCACGAAAATTGTAGGTATATCATGTATCGGTCACGTGACGCATGTTTAATGGTCCATTTTACTCGTAGATTTCAAAAACAATGTCGTCTGTATCATTTGAGGTCATTTTCACCTGAATTTACCGGAGGTCAGGTCACCTATCATACCTAGCAGATGCAGTTTGAGCTCAGGAACACGATGGTGCCATTATTTTGCTGTAAGATGTCAAAAACGTATTGAATTTTGAAAAATATGCTTATAATTATAGAATTTTGACAATATTGCAAATAACTTGGTCTTTTTTGAAGATATTGGGCTACATCTTGCTATTGTGAAGAAAAATGATTTTTTTCCGAAAATGTTAATTGTAAATACATATTTATCAAAATTGCCAAATTTCGAAAATTCGAGATAGGAATTTGATAACTACGTGTATTTGTAGTCCATTCATGCAAAGAAATTGGATCTAGCTTTAAAACGGAGCTGTTTAGAGCGTTTACCGTTATTCAATACTTTGCATCAAAATCGGCCGACTTGACGTCATTCTGACGTCATTTCCGGCCAAAGTATGGTAGCAAAAAATTGAAATTTGAGCACAAGGTGTCAAATTAATGCTGCTGAGGGTATTGCAAGTTTCGTGTTGATCCATCAAACGGTTTAGAAGATATTGCTGAAAAATGGGAGGGGGCTCTGTAGAGCCCTCCCCCCCCCCCCAGTCATGCGCGGGTTAATGTTTACGCCCACCCTACGGAAGCAATAATGAATAATGAATCCTATTGCACCCACTCCACGCTCCACAGTCCACACTTACACCCCACGCTTACAGCAAGCATAGTATACTCACAGTAAAGTAGCCATGTAAATTTCAACACTATCAGAAGTGCCGTTTCTTTGCTTTCATGTGATCTGTAATGCAGCACAAAATAAACGTTTGAAAAGGAAAGTCAAAGCAACACGTTTGTTAATACTTACCGTTAGACCATGCTCAGCTCTTCCGACAAAGTTACTTGTTAAACCGCTAGCTGCGTAAAATATTGTGCCAACGCCAAAGTATTTGTCACAAATGATACAAAAGGTAAACGATCACAGCATATAAATATTACAATCACTAGCGCTAAGATTTTAATGGTGACACTTGGTAATTGAAATGAGAGGTTTTTGACGCTGCAACTTAACTGCAGAATGAATAGTGTATGGGACGCGAAAAGAAAAGAACAAAAACCACTTGAAACCTGACCAAGTTAAAATATGTATTTAGCGCGCAAACGTTTACTAACCAGTAACGTAAACGTTTACTGGTTGAGCTAACCAGTAAATGGTCAATTTCGTGAATCTGGAAAATACATATGACAGGTAGGTACTGGTTCCAATAGGATGTATACAAGTTAATTATAGTTAATTAATATGACCCACAAGAACATGAAATCGATACCAAAAGCCATTAATTAGTTATGTTACGCCTAAGCAGTTGATTAGCAGTGCAACTAACCTGGAGACCATGACAGCGATCAGGAGTGCCTGGAACACCAGGAATGTGCCCGAGGAGAGGCTCAGGATGAGCCCCTCGTAGTCCTGCAGCGCCGCCCCGATAGCTGCCAGCAGGGTTAGACGGTCTCAGCGGTGGACCGCAAGAACATAAAACACCAACGGATACACTCAGAGCACGTTTTTATACACCAGCAGAGCGCACCATCATAGAGCACAATACGGCAGTGCTGGCTGCCAGAACACGCCAATGGAACACAAGGGCAAAGGTTTCTTCGGAGAAAGCCTTGCACTGCTAGACGGTCCCTCGAGCCGAGTGCTGCACGGTCAATTTCATTCATTCGATCATTCATTCATTCATTCATTCATTCATTCATTCATTCATTCATTCATTCATTCATTCATTCATTCATTCATTCATTCATTCATTCATTCATTCATCCATCGATTCGTTCGTTCGTTGTTCATTCATTCATTCATTCATTCATTCATTCATCCATTCATTCATTCATTCATTCATTCATTCATTCATTCATTCACTAGGGCATTATTTATTTCAATCATTTATTCATTAATTATTTATTTATGCATTCATTCATTCATTCATTCATTCATTCATTCATTCATTCATTCATTGTCGCTGAGTGAGCTGCCCTTTTCAATACTACTCCATTAACCCGCGCCCTGCTGGGGGTCCTGGATTTCCACGCCCTGCTGGGGGGGGTGTTTGAACACCCCCCCCCCCCTTGTAACTCGGCTCCTGGGCCATGTAGCGATACGCGGAAGGCGGCGTTCGAAAGAGCGTAAAAAATAATGACGAAATTACTTCGGTCAATTTTTTGGTCAGGTCAAAGGTCAAGTCACCAGAGGTCATTGAAGGCAAAATTTCGCCGATTTCCAGGTCGAATGTCAAAAATTTCCAAGAAGCCAACGCATAACTCGGGAACCAATAGAGCTACAGCGCCGCGGAAAAGCGCATTCGATAGCCCTATTAAAGCCCTTTCTGAGTAATTCTCTCAGATTTGACCTAACGTCAACGGTTTTGCCTGCAGGGGGCAAAAACTGCAAAAATAGCCGATTTTTTCGAAAACAGTTTTTCTGCAATAACTTTTGACCCAAGCCTTGTACGAGCTTACTTTTACCGACATCGTGTTCCTCTCGTCAAGACGCATCGAATGAACTATAACTTGACCTTGAAAGGTCAACCTGAAAATTTGACCTCAGGTCAAGGTCATGACCTGACCGGAAAGGGTCATGTTGCATATCAGTCGATCCGTATCGTCGAGCTGAACACATCTAAGGCGTTTTCATCGCTCTAGCATGCCTCTATCAAAAGTTATTTGCGAAAAACTGTTAGATACCATTTGTGACCTAAGATGACCTCAGGGCATAAACAAGGGTCACGGACACCATTTTAAAGTTCAGTGTGTCTAAACCACTTGTAATTCGGTGTTTGGGAGTGTTTATAATGTCTTTCATCCAAAAGAGGCGCATTTCATTTTTCTTCCATTGACTTATAAGGGGGAGGTCGCAAAATTGACCTGACCTTAGGTCATCGATATCAAAATTCTGAGATATACATTTTGTACATGCTATTGCTCTTAGCAATCGCTGAAAGTTTCAAAGCGATCGGTCACTCGGTGTAGCTATGACAGACATTGAAAGTTTTTATGAGGTGAGGTCACTTCAAGTGACCTGGTGACCTGACCTTGAATGACCTTGGTCTGAAATTTTCACAACATGTGTAGAATTGATGTATGATAAGGTGTACCAAAAACGGCGGCGCTCCGCGCCGCCGTTTTTGAGATATTCGCGAAAAACCACAAGGGGGGGTGTTCAAACACCCCCCCCCCCCCCAGCAGGGCGCGGGTTAATCTGAACCCTAACTGTCCTCCACTATACCCTTCTCTGTCCCCCCTCCCACGCTCCACCTGTTTCGTCTCGCCCGGCCCGTCTCACCCCAGCTCACCTGCCCGTCTCACCCCAGCTCACCTGCCCGTCTCACCCCAGCTCACCTGCCCGTCTCACCCCAGCTCACCTGCCCGTCTCACCCCAGCTCACCAGCCCGTCTCACCCCAGCTCACCTGCCCGTCTCACCCCAGCTCACCTGCCCGTCTCACCCCAGCTCACCTGCCCGTCTCACCCCAGCTCACCTGCCCGTCTCACCCCTGCTCACCTGCCCGTCTCACCCCAGCTCACCTGCCCGTCTCACCCCAGCTCACCTGCCCGTCTCACCCCAGCTCACCTGCCACGACGGTGGTGATGAGCGTGGTTGTAGCCGGTGAGATGGCCGGTCGGCGTGCGGCCAGCTTGGACCACAGCAGACCGTCAGAGACCATCTGTTCCAGCGTGTTGGCCGAGAGCACCAGCATACTGAGGATGCTGCGGGGAGGCGCGGGTGGATCAGTAGATGAGAGTATGTAATATACATATAATGAGCAAACCGAGGAGTGCTGTGGGAGCCGGGTGGATCAAGTGGGCTAAGCTGGTCGAGTGTAAGGCATTATTCTTATGCACACTGACCATGTCGTGGAATAAAAGACTTCCGGGGCTGTGCATTGTGCGATCTGCATACTGTGCAAATATTGGCTTTTATCAATTAATGAATTGTTCCATTATTCGCCTGTTATGTTATGTTCGCCTGTTAACACCTACCTTTACTGTCCTCAAGAGCCTTAGGGCTGTGACTTTTATAGTCTTTTAAGAGACTACTTTTACCATCTTAGACGTCAGCAGGACAGGGATGTGTTTTGTTGAGGCTTCTTACCCGGCTGTAGAGGCGACGATGGCGCCGAGACAGTTGACGTTGGCCACCCACTGATAGTTGTGCTCGGTTACATTCTTCATGTACGAGGCCACTGGAGTGAAGCGCTCCTGGAACGCCGACACAACCCGGCGTGAGTCGAATGGTTGTCCCTCAGCAGCAAAATACGTCAGTTGGTGGTCGGTCAGTATCCAATTGACTAGCATTGGTTGGTCGGTACTCGGTATCCTATTGGTCAGTATTCGTATCATTGTGTGACACTTACTATCCGAGTCATTCGACATCCTTATTAATCATGATCAGCGTTTGTAATTTGTATCCAACTACGAGTATATGTTAGAGTATATGCTTGGTTACGGTTAAGATCATTTTAAGTGACTAGTATCAGCAATTGTCGACACTGAAATTCGCACGTTGAAATGTAGCTCGAGCAATTTATTATTTCTTTATGAGTAGGTTTTCATAAAAATACAAGGTGACGGTGACAATCGAACGTCGGTTGTATCTGTGGTCCGTGCATTGGTGTAGGAGTCTGTATTGTAGAGCTGCGCCATCGCTGCACCCACCAGCTTGTCGTAGGGCTCCAGCAGACTGACGCTGACCGTCTTCGAGATGGCGATGATGGCAACGAGGGTGGTCACCACCATACTGATGGCTGACGAGTGCTTGGCCCCGCGGTGCTGCGTAGCTGCCCGACGGCGCGGCAGGGGGGAGAATCATTCAGTGTGCAGATAAAGGCATGGCAGGTGATCCTGGCCAATGTGTCGACAGATAAACCCATCACTTTAGGACAAAGGGAGCCTTCGCTCAGGTGGCGGGACGATTCGAACGGGCGGATTTTATTTTCTGCTATTCTAGTCAAGGGTTAGCTAGACAGGCATAAGGTTGTGATCCCATAACTATGCCTAAATATTAAAGATACATAAACGTAGCTCGCACGTTAAGTGATAAAATATTTCTCTAGAGGATAGGCCAAATCCTCGTAGTCATCACTTACCCAATGTAGCCGTTGTAGCCAAGGTGAGGAAAACGTGCATGTAGATAGCGCTGGCTCGAAAAACACCTAGCGCCCCGAAATCTTCTGGGAAGAAAATGCTTCCATTGCCTCCGGGTGGGTTCCAGCTGTCGGTGGATCCTGCAAAGAGCAGTTCATCTCTTCAATATAGTCAGGGATTATGTTTTCAGAAACAAATTTTGATGATGTACAGTGTACACTCTAGCACAAAAAAAACGTCTCAGCTGTCGTTGTCTAATTTCTTCAAATTCTTATTTCTTCAAAGTTAGTTCCACTGTTTGAAGAAAACTGGTAACTCCGGAAGGGGATTAAATTCGAAACATGTCATGTCGCACACTAGCCGATGGTATGATGCAACAGAATGTTTCCCGAGTTCGTCTTTCAGTGGCTGCTGCGATGTTCGTGAGGCACTCACCCTCGGTGCTGTTGAAGATGATGGTGACGACGACGGTGACGAAGTTGACCAGCAACAGACCCTGGTTGATCTTGCACGCTACGCTGCTGTTGATTGCGCATACGACTGAAAATTGGATATAAATAGGCAATAGCCGAGACATGTCGAGAAACACGCCTTAGCCGTCAATAACAATTATAAGAGTTTCTTGAAAGAAAAATAAACCTAGCGAACATCATGCTTCCAATAAGAGATCAACTAAACTCTCGCTATTCTGGCAGCATGACTATCATCTGTCACCCTTTTTTTTACCCAACTGACCTCCTACTATGATGACCGCTGACATGGCGATGGGGTCGAAGAAGCTCCACAGCCGTATGTCTACCTCGCCGGCCAGTTGGCAGCAGTTGTTTAGTGAGGTGTTCAGACGTCCGTCAGTCAGAAAGTTGGAGTAGTAGGTGATGGCCTTCCCCATCACGGCGGTCCCTGAGAGAGGATGCGACGTCAGCTGGATATTTGACGAGTTAAGTCGCTGTCTGAGTGTTAGATCATAGGCGACAAGCACGAGTTTACGTTTACCGTAGCATGCATATAACATACCTACCCCTGTGACATAAATGAGCCTATAATTGGGGGCTAGCACATCACACGCAAGGAGTAAAGAACCGTGACGCATTTCAGTATATGCTACGAATATTTTAATGTTACGAGGCGCTGAACTTAATCCGCGCCCTGCTGGGGGGGGGGGGGGTGTTCGAACACCCCCCTTGTGGTTTTTCGCAAATACGCCGCCGTTTTTGGTAAACCTTATCATACATCAATTCTACACATGTTGTGAAAATTTCAGACCAAGGTCATTCAAGGTCAGGGCACCAGGTCACTTGAGTGACCTCACCTCATAAAAAGTTTCAATGTCTGTCATAGCTACACCGAGTGACCGATCGCTTTGAAGCTTTCAGCGATTGCTAAGAGCAACAGCATGTACAAAATGTATATCTCAGAATTTTGATATCGATGACCTAAGGTCAGGTCAATTTTGCGACCTCCCCATTATAAGTCAATGGGAGAAAATTGGAATGCGCCTCTTTTGGACGAAAGACATTATAAACACTCCCAAACACTGAATTACAAGTGGTTTAGACACACTGAACATGAAAATGGTGTCCGTGACCCCTGTTTATGCCCTGAGGTCATCTTAGGTCACGAATGGTATCTAACAGTTTTTCGCAAATAACTTTTGATAGAGGCATGCTAGAGCAATGAAAACGCCTTAGATGTGTTCAGCTCGACGATACGGATCGACTGATATGCAACATGACCCTTTCCGGTCAGGTCATGACCTTGACCTGAGGTCAAATTTTCAAGTTGACCTTTCAAGGTCAAGTTATAGTTCATTCGATGCGTCTTCACGAGAGGAACACGATGCCGGTAAAAGTAAGCTCGTACAAGGCTTGTCAAAAGTTATTGCAGAAAAACTGTTTCCGAAAAAATCAGCTATTTTTGCAGTTTTTGCCCCCTATAGGCAAAACCGTTGACGTTAGGTCAAATCTGAGAAAATTACTCAGAAAGGGCGTTAATAGGGCTATCGAATGCGCTTTTCCGCGGCGCTGTAGCTCTATTGGTTCCCGAGTTATGCGTTGGCTTCTTGGAAATTGTCGACATTCGACCTGGAAATCGGCGAAATTTTGCCTTCAATGACCTCTGGTGACCTGACCTTTGACCTGACCAAAAAATTGACCGAAGTGATTTCCTCATTATTTTTGACGCTCTTTCGAACGCCGCCTTCCGCGTATCGCTACGTGGCCCAGGAGCCGAGTTAGAAGGGGGGGGGGTGTTCAAACACCCCCCCCCCCCCAGCAGGGCGTGGAAATCCAGGACCCCCAGCCGGGCACGGGTTAATATAATTTCTGTTATTTGACATGCCCATCATCATGAATAACATGAGTTCCAAACCACCAAACGTACCGACTGTGCACTCTCCGACGACCGCCCATCCGACGAAGAAGGCCGGCAACTCTCCCAGGTAGGTGTAGCAGAAGCTGTATGGCGAGCCGGTGACCCGAGTCCTCTGTGTTAGCTCCACGTACGCCACGCCTGAAGAGGCACAAAGAGAGTGGAGAATCAGCAAGGGGCAGAGATCAGCACGGGCAGGGGAGATTAGCACGAGTATATAGGGAGATCAGCACGAGTATAGGGAGATCAGCACGGGTACGGAAGATCAGAACGGATAGACGGGTCAGCTTGGATCAGATCTCATATGTAAGTACATTCGTTAGACCTGCATCCATGAGGAAGCTACGCCTGTCTGTTACCAAGAGATTTTCTGTGCGATCTATACTTCAATGCTGTTCCGCAATACTCGGATACTGTTCCGCAAGGCACGATGCTTTCGTCGCCTTTCTGGTGAATGAATGGTGAATGGTGATACCTATACAAAGCACAACAATCCAGTGATCGTAGCTATGCGCTTCTGCAGTGTGAGGGTCACAACAGTGAGCGTATTTACAAGCCTTCAGCGTCCCAGCACAGCACAGCATAGGATACTGTGCCGCAGCGCATGGATGCTGTGCCGCAATGCACGGCTTTATGTACAAGGCGATCAGCGCAGTCATCAGTCACCCACCTGCTCGTTCAGCATGCGACATGTTGATTTTATTTTAACGATATTTACTTCCATGAGACACTCAAAACAATGTTAAATTCAAAATTAGGAAGCTGTCATTGTATTCCCAGTAAATGATGTTCATTGTCCCTAGTGCCTACATCTTTGTAAAATGTCCCATGTTCTTTGTTAAAAATGTTCATTTGAAATTAGTTGATATTTTTTTCAAGCGATTTTAATCCCATTCGTCTTTCAAATCGGTACGCCTGAACGCAGAAAATAGAACGACTCAATCTGTCATTAAATAGACGGACCAAAATATGGTTGCTTATCTCACTGAGCTGTTTTCGCTTCCGATGACCATAGAACGGCTCTTGTCCAATGTGGAGGGAGATTACCAATGAAGGCCGTCTGCCTACTAGCTATCTATTGTCGACCACTCTGCTAACAGGTGTGAGAGGCCGGGTGACTCAGCTATCAGCGAAAAACACGCAGGGAACGCCACTTTATCGTGCGGAAAGTCGGCGGCGTGTAGATAAGAAGACGGTGAACGGTAGGTGGCTGTGTTTTCACACATAGGAGTGTCTATGTTTTTATTTTTACTCATTCATTGTCAATTCATAGCTGTGATTGCTTTCAGCGCGTCCCTGAACAGGAGGAATATAACTATTGTTCCTTTTTAGCTTTGTAGGTATCAAAAATATGACCTTAAGTAATGGGAGCAATGGCATGTTTGAGCATCATTAATAATATTGTTGTGTTGAGAAATAACCTTATGCTTATGATATGTTATGATTAACCCTCGCCGGCCGAGGGGGCCGGGGCGCCCCTGCCCATAGGATTTATTTCGCGATAGCTCCTATTCACGCCAGAGATACAGAGCTGAAGCTTGGTATAGGTACATACCTGACTTTCGGCTCAAGCCGGATCATTTGTGACACCAACCGCATTTTCAGGTCAAGTCACGTCACTGACCTATGACGTCATAAGTGAACTTCTGCATGGTCCTCATATGTCGCAACTTTGCAACGCCCTCAGTGCCAGAGAAACTTTCACAGAGAGATGAAACTTACAAGACTTAGTTCTAGAGGTCTAGAGTTCTCACAACTTGTATAGGTATCTAGGATTTTTTCCTAAAGGTCACATGAGGTCAGGTCGGTCACGTGACCTCACCATTATTTGTAGGTAAGCCGACAGGTAAATATTGAAGATGTCATTTTATATGAAGATGTTATTAAGGTCCGATGCTTCACTTATGCATTATTGACCTTGCGTAACGACATTTAGGACGTCACTGGGGTCATAACCGTTTTTCGCTAATACCTCCCGATTAAATTGAGCTAGAGAGTCGGGAAAGCCACCAATGGACTCTTGAAGACCTGCTGAATCGCATGATATGCGACATGACCTCCTTCGACCAATTTCGTGAATTGAGGGGATCTGACCTGACCGTGATCCGAGGTCAACACCTAAAGTTGACCTCAACCAAATAAAAATATTCGACGCGTCTGAGCTAGGCGAACACAACGATGCCAACATCGTGGCTCTGCGGCCATTTTTGCGAATTGGTATTTTGTACATGCTGCTGCTCTTATCAATCGCTAAGAGTTTCAAAGCGATCGGTCACTCGGTGTAGCTACGGCAGACATTGAGACTATTTAGGTATGAGGTAAGGTCACTTAAAGGTAGTGTGCCAGCTTTCTTGGACCGTATGGAGTTATTGGCCCAGATAAGGAGAACCGGATTTTTAGAACTTATCCATACCTTCAAAACTCATGGAAACGTCTTAAATTCTTCAAATTTTGAGTACCCCAGTGCGAAATTCGCCCCGACGGGTTGTCGGTCGTACCCCAACCACATTTCACACCACTATGAACAATAAATGCACACACTGAAATCGCTATTACCGATATGCTCATCCAATCAAGTTTCGATAAACCCGTTCATCATCATCTCCTGCGGTTTCGAACACGCCTGTTAGGTGGCTTCTGATGCTCGTCGAGGTCGGAATTTCCAAATACGCGTGGTGCGTCGGGCCGCGCGCTCTGACTTCGGCCAAGAAAAATGCGTCAGCTGATCATTGTCATTTCTGCCACTTGCGTGTGGTGAAATGGGGTCATAACTTATAAGACGGCTTTTTCATATCAATTATTTTACATAAAATCATTTTTCAAACCATAAATAATGTTCGACAGCCAAATAAAAGAAACAATACCAATACGGGCTTACAGTTTAAGGCTCGACATTGTGTTGTCTACGATTAGACAGCTGATAACTCATTCCCGTACGTCGTATGGTCGTAACACTATAATGACCTTTGCTTATTGTCACAAGTGCGCCGCATTCGCGATTGTTGCCTGACGCCTGTTTGCAGGTGAGCCCACTACAGTTGTTATACATATCTAAAAACCGAGAAACTTTTAGGCGAAAAAGGCACTATTCCAGGCCCATTTTTGATTTTTTTTGCGATATTAGGTAAAAACAGAAGCTTCTTATCCTAGGAAAAATAAAATGGGAAATCTTTCAAAGGTGGCACACTACCTTTAACCCGGCAGGCAGTGGGCCTCCCGGCCACCTTCCGCGCGGTGGGGGGGGGGGCATTTTTTGCCCCCCCCCCGTATCTCCGAAACTACTGGACGAATCCGGAAAATTCAAACGGCGTTCGATAGCCCTGTCAAATTTGTCGAAAGAAATCAAATTTCATTGACCTCAGGGTCACTGATGACGTCACAGGTCAGGTCAAAGATAAAATGTTTCACCGTTCACGGGGCTTCTAGGGAAAGCGCTATAACACCGAGTAAAACGCATTTTGTCGAAAATCAGCGATAGGGCGTCAGTTGTCTATTACATATGTTGCTATTAGAGGTCACTGGTCATACCAGGTCAGGTCACAGGTCAGGTCACCAAAGGTCACCAAGGGTCACCACAAGAGACCAAGTTTACTAAGGTTGTGCGATGCATGTTTTATGGCCAGTTTTTCATTTCCAACTCAATGGTGTTGGTTAAAAGACCATCAGGTACGGTTTAAGTCACTTTCTGGTGGAGGTCAGGTCAAGGTCAGGTCAAAAAAGGTCAAACTTTAAAGTTGATATTTTGCATAAAATGGGTATTGATTTGATGCAGCTCGTCACGGGGAGTCTAATGGTGGTCTTTGTTTTGCGGTGCGAGGTCTAGAATTGCTAAAAATTGAGTTTGAAAATTTGACGTCATCAATTTTGAAGTTTTTTTTTCGCTATAACTTGGCCAAAAAAAGAGGTATTGATCTCAAATTTGATATGTCGATAGAAGGCAGTAGGAACTATCACATATATTCCGGTTTTTTTAAAATTAAAAAAGAAAAGCTTTTTGGATTTTTCGGCTATTATATTTAAAAAAAAGTTGAATAAAATCTGAATCTGAATTCCGGGCGCTTAAAGGTAAAAAAATACATTTTATATGACAAATATGACATATTTCAGCAGAGCCAGAGACGAAGAGAAGCAGAGACAGATAAATCTTTCAAAAATTGTCTAGACAATGTTATGTCTGAAATTGGCAGGTTCTTTGATGATCAAGTCCCAAATACAACTAAAAAAGAAAAGGAAAATGATGTTTCATTGCGCTTCACTGCGCATACCTACTGGTGAAAATAACGACATGGTCAAATGGCAGAAATGTCTACTAGACGTTGAATAGTTTGTTAATCGTCACTTAGTTCGCTTATTATACATTAAACCGCGAGTAAGTACCTAGAACTTACTCGCGCTTTATAGCCTTTCCGCGTTAACTTATAGCCTGTCCCGCAGCTCAGTTGGTAGAGCATTGGACTCCCGGTAGTGAGAGCCCGGGTTCGAGACGCTCCGGCGCTCGATATTTGAGACTCCTGACGGGGATGGTCTGCGGTTGGTGGGAGCATCCGCAGCCAGTTGAAGTCAGTTGAGTGGGACAGGCCGTGTCCGGCTTTGAAGGGCACGTTAAACTTTGGCATCTAAACTCTCCCGTTACCCGGAATTGCGCGATCGGACGGTAGGGGTCGGGGTCTACGCAACAAGCTCCGCTTAGCGTGGGCTCTGGCTCTGTCAATCCGTCCATTCAAACATTCTAGCTAAATTTATAAAAAAGAACAAATCTTAGTTTTTTTCTACCTACGAGCGGTTTGATAATTTTATCCCGTACCGACGATATCTTTCGGGCGCCTAAAGGTAAAAAATACATTTACATATTTACATATATAAAAATCAAAACGTCTGTACGTATGTATGTATGTATGTATGTATGTATGTAACGCGTCAGTCACGCTTTAAGGGCTATTGCTCCGGAACGGTGCGGGCTACGGGGGTGAAATTTTCGACGCAAGTCGGACGCGTGCATCTGTTTGTCGTATTAAATTTCGGTGGGGGTGCGCTCAGCGGTTTGCACGTGGCGGGCGCATCTTTGCGGGATTTTGGGCCGCGGCCGGCGCCGAGCAGAGAGCACGCGCCTTAGGCTCAGTTTCTTCGCTTTCAAAACTGAGGGAAATCAGAGCCGGAAGGTCACTGACCTTTGGCAATGAATACCGGAACAGAGCACCGCCGGCCAGGAGGAGACGCCAAATTTATTCTGGCCATAACTCGGCCGCTACTGGGCCGATTTTAATGAAAATTGATTTATTACGCTGCGCGTAATGCTGTCCCTCTTTACGCTGCACGTAATGCTGTCCCTCTAGTTACATATATAAAAATCAAAATGTCTGTACGTATGTAACGCGTCAGTCACGCTTGGCGGGCTGTTGCGAGGCGACGGTGCGGGCTGCGGGGTTGAAACTTTGGTGCCGAGTCGGACGCGTGCAACCATTTGTCGTATTAAATTTTGGTGGGGGTGCGCTCGGCGGTTTGCACGTGGCGGGCGCATCTTTGCGGGATTTTGGGCCGCGGCCGGTGCCGAGCAGACGGCACGTGCCGTAGGCTCAGTTTCTTCGCTTGCAAAACTGAGCGAAATCAGAGCCGGAAGGTCACTGACCTTTGGCAATGAATACCGGAACAGAGCACCGCCGGCCAGGAGGAGACGCCAAATTTATTCTGGCCATAACTCGGCCGCTACTGGGCCGATTTTATTGAAACTTGATTAATTACGCTGCGCGTCAGTGGCGCAGCCAGGGGGGGGGGTCAGAGGGTCAGCTGACCCCCCCGAAATTTCTGTCGGGGGCCCGCTCGAGAGAGAAAGAGAGAGAGAGACAGGGAGAGAGAGAGAGAGAGAGAGAGAGAGAGAGAGAGAGAGAGAGAGAGAGAGAGAGAGAGAGACAGGGAGAGAGAGAGAGAGAGAGAGAGAGAGAGAGAGAGAAAGAGAAAGAGAGAGAGAGAGAGAGAGAGAGAGAGAGAGAGAGAGAGAGAGAGAGAGAGAGAGAGAGAGAGAGAGAGGAGAGAGGTACTAATCTAATTGGACGGGCCCGCTTCGAGAAATGCCTACTGGGACACCACAGGTGAGACTGAGGGGTTGGCTGGGGCTCCAGGTGGATGGGGCCCGGGCCGCGGGAGAACGGGCCCGGGCTCCCTGGGTGGATGGGACCCGGGCCCCCGTGGATGGGTCCGGCCCCCCCCCCCCGGTGGATTAGGCCCGGGCCCCCGATGGATGGGGTCCGGGGCCCCCGGTGGATGGGTCCGGGCAGTGTCCTGATTTTCGTGAATTTGGGTGGAAACCCACACCTAACAGATTCTCTTTGTGACGTCCCGGAAAGCCAAACGACGTCCCTGACAGATAAAAGTCGATAGGTATATCGAACACCAAAAGCAAACTAACAAAAAGAAATATCACCTCTGTAGCCTAAAAACACGGCTATGCAAAATGACGATAAATATATCCTAAGTCCTCACAAACCCACTCTTACACTCAACTCCCCTTTCCTGGCCAACTACCGCAACAGTAAACAACGCGGTTTTAATTTATTTTTGTTTTCTGTGCGTCAGATATGGATAAGTTTTTTCCTTTACCATGTGAAGGTAATGCTGCCATATGAAGGAGAAAAGATGTCGGAATAGAGGGATCTGAGGACGTCGTTTTCCACTTTTCAGTTTTAGTAACTGTGCAGTGTATAGATAAAAATTAATCATGCGAATATATTACTTGGACATTTATCTATAAGCACGCAACATACCTTTTGTATCAAATTACTGTAACATATTTAATTATTTTTTCCCCTCAGAAGGTCACAGTAACGGGGTAGCGCTGCCCCTTGAGCATGCCCTTCAAAAGTAGTTAATTTTGCATATGTTGATAGTGGTTGGGGAAAAAGTTTAATGTTTATCTGTTTGAATTAAAATAAAGTTACCGAATTTCAACAGTATTAATTCAAGTATGTCGTCCTTGGCTTAAAAATACACGCAATGTTGGGGACGTCGATTGACCTTGTTATTCCCATTTAATCGACGTCGGTACAAAACTGAAAAGTGCACAATGATTTCACATTTTTTCCAGCCAAGAAAAATTCAGCGTCCACCCTGGAGTTTTCTTAATTGAATTTCATAACAGGAAGCTATGGAAATTAATTTTCCGAGCTGTTTTCCACCTCTTTGTTTGGACGTCTGTTTTTTACATCAGTCCTCTTGCTCGATATGATATCCCTCTTATGACGTCAATATTTAGTGATAGCCGCTGGCTCTTGGGCTGATTTTTGTTGAAGCATATTGTTGTTGACTGTTGTGTACGATCATGGACAAGAACTAGACATCTTCAAAGTGTTGTTTTGGTGTTTGTGGTGAATGCTTGAATTTTGTATTTTACTAGGGGTAAACTGGCATTACTTTGTGTCTATATATGATCATTTGAGGTGCTTTGAGGTGGTATTAGTCAATATTGCCAGTGAAAATCGCTAATTTTAATAGATTTAGGTAAGGGCTTCAGTGGCTTAGGCTCCGCACCGATATCGACGTCCTTTTGAAATAGCGACGTCCTCGCGGCTTCAATCACACTCTCCGAAAAATCAATTTCAGGACACTGGGTCCGGGTCCCCGGGAGAACGGGCCCCGAGCCCCGGGTGGACGGGGCCCGAACCCCCGGGAGAACGGGTCCGGGCCCCGGATAAATGGGCCCGGGGGCCCCCGGTGGATGAGCCCGGGCCCCCAGGAGAACGGGCCCGGGCCCCCTGGGTGGATGGGGCCCGGGCCCCGGGTGGATGGGGCCCGGGCCCGGGTGGATGGGGCCCGGGCCCGGGTGGATGGGGCCCGGGACCCCCGGTGGATGGACCCGGGCCCCGGGAGAACGGGCCCGGGCCCCCATGAGAACGGGCCCGGGCCCCCTGTGTGGATGGGGCCCGGGCCCCGGGAGAACGGGCCCCGAGCCCTGGGTGGACGGGGCCCGGATCCCCGGGTGGATGGGGCCCGGGCCCTTGGGAGAACGGGCCCTGGCCCCCTGGGTGGATGGGGCCCGGGCCCCGGGTGGATGGGGCTCGGGCCCCCTGGTGGACGGGCCCCGGAGCCCCGGGTGGATGGGGGCCGGAGCCCAGGTGGACGTGGCCCGGGCCCCCGTGTGGATAGGGCTCGGGCCCCCGTCTGAATAGGGTCCGGGCCCTCGGGTGAATGGGGCCCCCTAGGGTGACCCGCTTGCTCCGCAACGCGAATAAGGGGTATTTTCGATCGGTGGGCGTTTGGTTGGTCTTGTGTCCGTGGGTTATTTATCCATTTCAGTCGATTGCCTTTTGACGGCTAAGTATTTTGGTTTGGGAAAAATATCCATCGCATCGAGGTGCTCGTGTCTGATAACCATGCGCTCTACTATAGAACATGTCAAGTATATTTTATACCATAGGTTGACGTAGGCTACCTATTGAAAAATGGAGGCCATCGATGAATTACTATGTAGAGGTTTGAAACGTTTATATTTTTAAGAATATTGTTGCTCTTCATGCAAAAGCGATGAATGAATCTTGGACAACATTGAATGCTCTTTTCAACTATGTCATTTTCAATTGTCAAACGTACCAGCTTATACAGCAAAACCCGTGTAATTAAGTAAGTAAGTCATGAACAAATGCCATTTTCTTCAGCGATTTGTTCCACGTTGTTTTTGATCAATTAGCTTTTCACAAGTTTTCCATGAGAGGCGGTACGTTTTTCTTGACAACAGGCGTTGTTTGAACCCGCTCCGTCTGACAGTCACCCGAAAATAGCATTAAGTCCAAAACCCGTCCAAAAGTCAATTTTTCAAGCATAAGTGCCCTAACGGGTGCACGTGGCAGTGGCACGTGCCATCCCTGCACCGCACACCATTCGATAGCCCGTTCGATTATCATATACGGTACTGTGCTCCCCGTGCCGATCGGACCCATGGTTACCGAGATACTGCACGGGGACCGGACCCGTGTCGGGCAAATTTAGCTATTTTCGCCCGATTTTGCAAGCCGATTTATACATGTAAAGTCTATGACGCGAATGTACACTTTTTGAGCACGCGCCATGTCCTCACCACCGCACTATGGTTGGAAACGGCCTCACGGATGGCCATGGGCAATTTCGGAATATATGTATATTTGGGGTGTCATTCGGTTGGAAATTGATGAAATGTTTTGAATTGGGCAGAAAGAAATATTTAGTTGCCCATTTAGTCTTCATTATCGTACGTGGAATCGGGAGTTTCTGATGGTGGCTTTTTGGTGCGCCGTCAAAGGTTTAAACAACCGCGCTGGTGATAGCATGTGGAGTACCTCAATGACGTTGTAAAACTGGATTGTTATATATGAAAATAATCCTTGTTATGTTGGCTATCGAGTGGAGTGACTCTTTTTCCCATGCGTGTTCAAAATCAGGAACGACATTGCATTCTGTTTGCAGTGTCACCACAGCAACATTTGCAAAATTACGTTTATGTTTCATTGGACTTACAAAAAGTTCTCCATCGACCTCCATCGAGCTTTTTGGCAGAATAAATCTCTGTTCAATTCTGCGTAAGGGAAACCTAAAAGCAAACTGCGCACTTGTGCGCAAAATCTTCTGTGAAGCTTCATCTCCCGAGGCGTACCTACCCGTCGCTTCGTTAGCAGCGGGTCGGCTCGTCAGTCGTGCAATCGCTTATCCTAATAAATGATGGTAAGAAGCATGGGATTGCGGAGTCGTGGTGGCGCCAAATCCGACTCCGACTACGACTCCGACTCCAGACTCGTTGCCATGACTCCGGGTGACTCTGTCTCAGACTCCGGACCCCTGCCAGTGTTTCGGAGTCGTGATGGAGCTGTTCCGATTCGGACCGACTCCGACTTCCACTGCGGGCTCCTGACCGACCCCGACTCCGACTCCGACTCCTGGCTCGTTGCCACGACTCTGGGCGACTCTGACTCCGACTCCGACTCTGACTCCGACTCTGACTTCGACTCCGCACCCCTCGTAAGAAACTGCTCGCCCCTGCACCTGGAGTATGGATATCGTGCAAACGTGTATGGATATCCTGGAGTATGGATATGGATATCCACTGACAGAACAGACATACAGACATGCTGTAAACGCCATTACACTGCCAATAGCATGACAAATCAAATGGCTATCTATGCTTTTTGATCATCGTTCTACATTTTCCAAAATCTTGAACTGAATGTTGGCAATTTCTCGTGACTACTTCACGATTATGATGCGTGCATTTCTGAAATTGATCTTTTTTCAACCAACCACGTACTCGTATGATAAAATGAATGTCACCATCGTGTTCTACGCCCAAAAGTATCCATAAAACATGTGTCATGGGCTGCGAATAGGTACCAGTTTTAATTTTCGGGGTTATGTGCTTACCTGATTGACCTGACTTTGACCCTGGCCTATGTTTGACTGACTCCTACATGGATCTGACACTCTTTTAGCACTTATATGAAGGGTTGTGACAGTTGTGACAGAGTTTATGACGAGAGGCACCGATTGCGAGGTTCTAAAGTCCATGCTACTGAAAGCCCGATTTCAAGTGTTTGACCTGACCGACCTTGACCCGACCTGAGACCTCGAAATTCAACTTTTAAGTATTCATGTGAATCGTCTCGTCGCGTTCTTCTTTCGTTTGCCGCCTCGTGCGTTTCGCTGTGCCTATTTGTTCGCGAGATATCGGCTGGGGGCGTTGAACGCCCCCCCCCCGGCAAACGGCGGGTGGGGAAATACCCCAGCAACTGCCGGGCTAATCTGACGCATTTTTTTGTCATTTGATCGTCATTTTATTTCTTACTTTTTTGCCCAATCTAAAAAAATCATTAATACTTTTTCTCCAAATTTTTTACCCTTTATGACGAAAAGTAAGACACTGTGCGTCACTACGTTGATATTTCTCGCCCTAAAGCATAACAACAATATCCATTCAGTAATAGCAGTATTCAAAACATGTTCAAAATGCCTCGCGATATCGATAACATTACGAAAGACATAGGCGACTTATAACATACTTGCAATGATGACGTCACACACGCGTGACGTGACGTGACCTCGTCATTTCTGAGTTACTGTATGATGCACGAAAGACACTGGTATACCTATGCAAAGTTTCATCGCAGTCGGTCTACGCATTAACAAGTTATGTGCAAAACATTTTTTCGCGTTGACCCCCGGCCATCCGTGAGGCCGTTTCCAACCATAGTGCACCGGCCCGATTGAGCTGAGACCCCTCACAGGCACGTTGCCCATCCTTGTTCCATCGGTTGCGCAAATTTCAGCGCACTGGGTGCAACGGTCACTCTAGCCTATACCTACCCCGCGCTAAGTAACACCATGCCGGGACCACGGTAACATACAGAATCTACGTCACCACATCATCACACCACAACAAACCCGGCCCAAGGCAATACATGTCTCGTGAGCGCGTTAACCCTCGCCGGCACAGGCCATTTTGCGTCCTTCGACGGCGCAATTACGACCCCCTCTCGTTTGGCCCATGATCGAGCTAGAACTTCGCGGAATAAAACGAGCGTGATGCCCGTGACGAGAGAAAGCCGATGATCCCCAATTTAAAGGTCCTAGGTCATTGGTTGACCTTCCAGGTCAGGTCAATGACCCAAAAGTCGGGAAAATCTTGACCTGTTAGAACGTCGTAAAATGTGGCTGCTATAGGGCTTTTCGGGGTGCTGATCACGAACATGTTCAAATGGTTGCTAAATTCGAATTCAGCTAAACAAAAACTAGCCTAGAAACATACGTCTGTCAAGACAGCCTCAGATTCAGATTCACTTTCAGAATCACATTCGGACCCCCTTAGATTATCATAAAAACTGGTCCATAGGTACAGTTTTGGACGCTGATTCCAATGGTGAAGTCTGTTTTTCGCCACATATTATACTTTGGCCCCTAGAGGCATTCAAAGTTTTTTTGGGGCGAAGGGGGACCCCCTCAGATTTTCATAAAAACTGGTCCATGTGTACAGTTTTGGACGCTGATTCCAACGGTGAAGTCTGTTTTTCGCCACATATTATACTTTGGCCCCTAGAGGCATTCAAAGTTTTTTGGGAGAAGGGGGACCCCCTTGGATTTTCATAAAAACTGGTCCATGTGTACAGTTTTGGACGCTGATTCCAATGGTGAAGTCTGTTTTTCGCCACATATTATACTTTGGCCCCTAAAGGCATTCAAAGTTTTTTTTCGGGCGAAGGGGGACCCCCCTAGATTTTCATAAAAACTGGTCCATGGGTACAGTTTTGGACGCTGATTCCAATGAAGAGGTCTGTTTTTCGCCACATATTATACTTTGGCCCCTAGAGACATTTAAAGTTTTTTGGGGCGAAGGGGGACCCCCTTAGATTTTCATGAACTCTGGTCCATGTGTACAGTTTTGGACGCTGATTCCAACGGTGAAGTCTGTTTTTCGCCACATATTATACTTTGGCCCCTAGAGGCATTCAAAGTTTTTTTGGGGGAAGGGGACCCCCTTAGATTTTCATAAAAACTGGTCCATGTGTACAGTTTTGGACGCTGATTCCCATGGTGAAGTCTGTTTTTCGCCACATATTATACTTTGGCCCCTAGGGCATTCAGATTCACTTTCAGAATCACATTCGGACCCCCTTAGATTTTCATAAAAACTGGTCCATGGGTACAGTTTTGGACGCTGATTCCAATGGTGAAGTCTGTTTTTCGCCACATATTATACTTTGGCCCCTAGAGGCATTCAAAGTTTTTTGGGGCGAAGGGGGACCCCTTAGATTTTCATAAAAACTGGTCCATGGGTACAGTTTTGGACGCTGATTCCAATGGTGAAGTCTGTTTTTCGCCACATATTATACTTTGGCCCCTAGAGACATTTAAAGTTTTTTTTGGGGCGAAGGGGGACCCCCTTAGATTTTCATGAAAACTGGTCCATGTGTACAGTTTTGGACGCTGATTCCAACGGTGAAGTCTGTTTTTCGCCACATATTATACTTTGGCCCCTAGAGGCATTCAAAGTTTTTGGGGCGAAGGGGGACCCCCTTAGATTTTCATAAAAACTGGTCCATGGGTACAGTTTTGGACGCTGATTCCAATGGTGAAGTCTGTTTTTCGCCACATATTATACTTTGGCCCCTAGAGACATTTAAAGTTTTTTTGGGGCGAAGGGGGACCCCCTTAGATTTTCATGAAAACTGGTCCATGTGTACAGTTTTGGACGCTGATTCCAACGGTGAAGTCTGTTTTTCGCCACATATTATACTTTGGCCCTAGAGGCATTCAAAGTTTTTTGGGGGGAAGGGGGACCCCCTTAGATTTTCATAAAAACTGGTCCATGTGTACAGTTTTGGACGCTGATTCCCATGGTGAAGTCTGTTTTTCGCCACATATTATACTTTGGCCCCTAGGGCATTCAGATTCACTTTCAGAATCACATTCGGACCCCCTTAGATTTTCATAAAAACTGGCCCATGGGTACAGTTTTGGACGCTGATTCCAATGGTGAAGTCTGTTTTTCGCCACATATTATACTTTTGCCCCTGGAGGCATTCAAAGTTTTTTTGGGGCGAAGGGGGACCCCCTAGATTTTCATAAAAACTGGTCCATGGGTACAGTTTTGGACGCTGATTCCAATGAAGAGGTCTGTTTTTCGCCACATATTATACTTTGGCCCCTAGAGACATTTAAAGTTTTTTTGGGGGCGAAGGGGGACCCCCTTAGATTTTCATGAAAACTGGTCCATGTGTACAGTTTTGGACGCTGATTCCAACGGTGAAGTCTGTTTTTCGCCACATATTATATTTTGGCCCCTAGAGGCATTCAAAGTTTTTTTGGGGGAAGGGGGACCCCCTTAGATTTTCATAAAAACTGGTCCATGTGTACAGTTTTGGACGCTGATTCCCATTGTGAAGTCTGTTTTTCGCCACATATTATACTTTGGCCCCTAGGGCATTCAGATTCACTTTCAGAATCACATTCGGACCCCCTTAGATTTTCATAAAAACTGGTCCATGGGTACAGTTTTGGACGCTGATTCCAATGGTGAAGTCTGTTTTTCGCCACATATTATACTTTGGCCCCTAGAGGCATTCAAAGTTTTTGGGGCGAAGGGGGACCCCCTTAGATTTTCATAAAAACTGGTCCATGTGTACAGTTTTGGACGCTGATTCCAATGGTGAAGTCTGTTTTTCGCCACATATTATACTTTGGCCCCTAGAGACATTTAAAGTTTTTTTTTGGGGGGCGAAGGGGGACCCCCTTAGATTTTCATGAAAACTGGTCCATGTGTACAGTTTTGGACGCTGATTCCAACGGTGAAGTCTGTTTTTCGCCACATATTATACTTTGGCCCCTAGAGGCATTCAAAGTTTTTTGGGGGAAGGGGGACCCCCTTAGATTTTCATAAAACTGGTCCATGTGTACAGTTTTGGACGCTGATTCCCATGGTGAAGTCTGTTTTTCGCCACATATTATACTTTGGCCCCTAGGGCATTCAGATTCACTTTCAGAATCACATTCGGACCCCCTTAGATTTTCATAAAAACTGGTCCATGGGTACAGTTTTGGACGCTGATTCCAATGGTGAAGTCTGTTTTTCGCCACATATTATACTTTTGCCCCTGGAGGCATTCAAAGTTTTTTTGGGGCGAAGGGGGACCCATTAGATTTTCATAAAAAACTGGTCCATGTGTACAGTTTTGGACGCTGATTCCAACGGTGAAGTCTGTTTTTCGCCACATATTATACTTTAGCCCCTAGAGGCATTCAAAGTTTGTTTAGGGGGAAGGGGGACCCCCTTAGATTTTCATAAAAACTGGTCCATGTGTACAGTTTTGGACGCTGATTCCAATGGTGAAGTCTGTTTTTCGCCACATATTATACTTTGGCCCCTAGAGGCATTCAAAGTTTTTTGGGGCGAAGGGGGACCCCTTAGATTTTCATAAAAACTGGTCCATGGGTACAGTTTTGGACGCTGATTCCAATGGTGATGTCTGTTTTTCGCCACATATTATACTTTGGCCCCTAGAGACATTCAAAGTTTTTTGGGCGAAGGGGGACCCCCTTAGATTTTCATAAAAACTGGTCCATGTGTACAGTTTTGGACGCTGATTCCAACGGTGAAGTCTGTTTTTCGCCACATATTATACTTTGGCCCCTAGAGGCATTCAAAGTTTTTTGGGGAAGGGGGACCCCCTTAGATTTTCATAAAAACTGGTCCATGTGTACAGTTTTGGACGCTGATTCCAATGGTGATGTCTGTTTTTCGCCACATATTATACTTTTGCCCCTAGAGACATTCAAAGTTTTTTTGGGCGAGGGGGGACCCCCTTAGATTTTCATAAAAACTGGTCCATGTGTACAGTTTTGGACGCTGATTCCAACGGTGAAGTCTGTTTTTCGCCACATATTATACTTTGGCCCCTAGAGGCATTCAAAGTTTTTTGGCGGAAGGGGGACCCCCTTAGATTTTCATAAAAACTAGTCCATGTGTACAGTTTTGGACGCTGATTCCAACGGTGAAGTCTGTTTTTCGCCACATATTATACTTTGGCCCCTAGAGGCATTCAAAGTTTTTTTGGGGGAAGGGGGAATCCCTTGGATTTTCATAAAAACTGGTCCATTGGTACAGTTTTGGACGCTGATTCCAATGGTGAAATCTGTTTTTCGCCACATATTATACTTTGGCCCCTAGAGGCATTCAAAATTTTTTTGGGCGAAGGGGGACCCCCTTAGATTTTCATAAAAACTGGTCCATGGGTACAGTTTTGGACGCTGATTCCAATGGTGAAGTCTGTTTTTTGCCACATATTATACTTTGGCCCCTAGAGACATTCAAAGTTTTTTTTTGGGGCGAAGGGGGACCCCCTTAGATTTTCATGGCCTCTAGGGGCCAAAGTATAATATGTGGCGAAAAACAGACTTAACCGTTGGAATCAGCGTCCAAAACTGTACACATGGACCAGTTTTTATGAAAATCTAAGGGGGTCCGAATGTGATTCTGAAAGTGAATCTGAATGCCCTAGGGGCCAAAGTATAATATGTGGCGAAAAACAGACTTCACCATGGGAATCAGCGTCCAAAACTGTACACATGGACCAGTTTTTATGAAAATCTGAGGGGGTCCCCTTCCCCCAAAAAAACTTTGAATGCCTCTAGGGGCCAAAGTATAATATGTGGCGAAAAACAGACTTCACCGTTGGAATCAGCGTCCAAAACTGTACACATGGACCAGTTTTTATGAAAATCTAAGGGGGTCCCCCTTCGCCCCAAAAAAACTTTGAATGTCTCTAGGGGCCAAAGTATAATATGTGGCGTAAAACAGACTTCACCATTGGAATCAGCGTCCAAAACTGTACCCATGGACCAGTTTTTATGAAAATCTAAGGGGGTCCCCCTCCACCCCAAAAAACTTTGAATGCCTCTAGGGGCCAAAGTATAATATGTGGCGAAAAACAGACTTCACCATTGGAATCAGCGTCCAAAACTGTACCCATGGACCAGTTTTTATGAAAATCTAAGGGGGTCCCCCTCCGCCCCAAAAAACTTTGAATGCCTCTTGGGGCCAAAGTATAATATGTGGCGAAAAACAGACTTCACCATTGGAATCAGCGTCCAAAACTGTACACATGGACCAGTTTTCATGAAAATCTAAGGGGGTCCCACTTCCCCCAAAAAAACTTTGAATGCCTCTAGGGGCCAAAGTATAATATGTGGCGAAAAACAGACTTCACCGTTGGAATCAGCGTCCAAAACTGTACCCAAGGACCAGTTTTTATGAAAATCTAAGGGGGTCCCCCTCCGCCCCAAAAAACTTTGAATGCCTCTAGGGGCCAAAGTATAATATGTGGCGAAAAACAGACTTCACCATTGGAATCAGCGTCCAAAACTGTACCCATGGACCAGTTTTTATGAAAATCTAAGGGGGTCCCCCTCCGCCCCAAAAAACTTTGAATGCCTCTAGGGGCCAAAGTATAATATGTGGCGAAAAACAGACCTCACCATTGGAATCAGCGTCCAAAACTGTACACATGGACCAGTTTTTATGAAAATCTAAGGGGATCCCCCTTCCCCCAAAAAAACTTTGAATGCCTCTAGGGGCCAAAGTATAATATGTGGCGAAAAACAGACTCCACCATTGGAATCAGCGTCCAAAACTGTACCCATGGACCAGTTTTTATGAAAATCTAAGGGGGTCCGAATGTGATTCTGAAAGTGAATCTGAATGCCCTAGGGGCCAAAGTATAATATGTGGCGAAAAACAGACTTCACCATGGGAATCAGCGTCCAAAACTGTATACATGGACCAGTTTTTATGAAAATCTAAGGGGGTCCCCCTTCCCCCCAAAAAAAAACTTTGAATGCCTCTAGGGGCCAAAGTATAATATGTGGCGAAAAACAGACTTCACTATGGGAATCAGCGTCTAAAACTGTACACATGGACCAGTTTTTATGAAAATCTAAGGGGGTCCCCCTTCCCAAAAAAAAACTTTAAATGCCTCTAGGGGCCAAAGTATAATATGTGGCGAAAAACAGACTTCACCATGGGAATCAGCGTCCAACACTGTACACATGGACCAGTTTTTATGAAAATCTGAGAGGGTCCCCCTTCCCCCCAAAAAACTTTGAATGCCTCTAGGGGCCAAAGTATAATATGTGGCGAAAAACAGACTTCACCGTTGGAATCAGCGTCCAAAACTGTACACATGGACCAGTTTTTATGAAAATCTAAGGGGTCCCCCTTCGCCCCAAAAAAACTTTGAATGTCTCTAGGGGCCAAAGTATAATATGTGGCGTAAAACAGACTTCACCATTGGAATCAGCGTCCAAAACTGTACCCATGGACCAGTTTTTATGAAAATCTAAGGGGGTCCCCCTCCACCCCCAAAAACTTTGAATGCCTCTAGGGGCCAAAGTATAATATGTGGCGAAAAACAGACTTCACCATTGGAATCAGCGTCCAAAACTGTACCCATGGACCAGTTTTTATGAAAATCTAAGGGGGTCCCCCTCCGCCCCAAAAAACTTTGAATGCCTCTAGGGGCCAAAGTATAATATGTGGCGAAAAACAGACTTCACCATTGGAATCAGCGTCCAAAACTGTACACATGGACCAGTTTTCATGAAAATCTAAGGGGGTCCCACTTCCCCCTAAAAAACTTTGAATGCCTCTAGGGGCCAAAGTGTAATATGTGGCGAAAAACAGACTTCACCGTTGGAAACAGCGTCCAAAACTGTACACATGGACCAGTTTTTATGAAAATCTAAGGGGGTCCCCCTTCGCCCCAAAAAAACTTTGAATGCCTCTAGGGGCCAAAGTATAATATGTGGCGAAAAACAGACTTCACCATTGGAATCAGCGTCCAAAACTGTACCAATGGACCAGTTTTTATGAAAATCTAAGGGGGTCCCCCTCCGCCCCAAAAAAACTTTGAATGCCTCTAGGGGCCAAAGTATAATATGTGGCGAAAAACAGACTACACCATTAGAATCAGCGTCCAAAACTGTACAAATGGACCAGTTTTTATGAAAATCTAAGGGGGTCCCCCTTCCCCCAAAAAAACTTTGAATGCCTCTAGGGGCCAAAGTATAATATGTGGCGAAAAACAGACTTCACCGTTGGAATCAGCGTCCAAAACTGTACACATGGACCAGTTTTTATGAAAATCTAAGGGGGTCCCCCTTCGCCCCAAAAAAAAACTTTGAATGTCTCTAGGGGCCAAAGTATAATATGTGGCGTAAAACAGACTTCACCATTGGAATCAGCGTCCAAAACTGTACCCAAGGACCAGTTTTTATGAAAATCTAAGGGGGTCCCCCTCCGCCCCAAAAAAACTTTGAATGCCTCTAGGGGCCAAAGTATAATATGTGGCGAAAAACAGACTTCACCATTGGAATCAGCGTCCAAAACTGTACCCATGGACCAGTTTTTATGAAAATCTAAGGGGGTCCCCCTCCGCCCCAAAAAACTTTGAATGCCTCTAGGGGCCAAAGTATAATATGTGGCGAAAAACAGACCTCACCATTGGAATCAGCGTCCAAAACTGTACACATGGACCAGTTTTTATGAAAATCTAAGGGGGTCCCCCTTCCCCCAAAAAAACTTTGAATGCCTCTAGGGGCCAAAGTATAATATGTGGCGAAAAACAGACTTCACCGTTGGAATCAGCGTCCAAAACTGTACACATAGACCAGTTTTTATGAAAATCTAAGGGGGTCCCCCTTCGCCCCAAAAAAACTTTGAATGCCTCTAGGGGCCAAAGTATAATATGTGGCGAAAAACAGACTCCACCATTGGAATCAGCGTCCAAAACTGTACCCATGGACCAGTTTTTATGAAAATCTAAGGGGGTCCGAATGTGATTCTGAAAGTGAATCTGAATGCCCTAGGGGCCAAAGTATAATATGTGGCGAAAAACAGACTTCACCATGCGTATTTACAAATTGCAACCGAGCTCCGCCGTAGGGTATTTTATTTGCGCCGTAGTGTATTTCAGTTGGGGCATTTTCTACCATACAGCTGCCTGAGCTTGGGGTAATTACAATTTGTCGGCGACGTTAAAAAATGATGCACCTTTTTTTCGCAGTATAGGTTATCGCATGTGCGTATTTTTGCCTTTTTGGTTGCGCTTTTCCCTCGCCCGTATAGGGGGAGGCGTTGAGCGGACCCCATCGGTTTTTCGTGAGTAACTCGCGTAAAAACCGTCCGATCGCGACGAAACTTTCAATACCCCCGATTTTATCAATTTTACTCCTACCCTGAAAATTTCATGACCCTGACCCAAATGACCTTTGACCTGTGACCTGTTTCTCGAGACCATGTTTGGCCCGAATCGCGATTCGGCGATATGTCTGCTCGCATTAGCCGCGCGTTTGCAGTCTTTAAGTGGTTTCAAGCGTTGAAACATGTGATATGATGCTCGTCCCATGCATTAGGGTGGGTGTCACATGAAAGTCAGGTCAGCTCAATGACCTTTGATGACCCCGGTTCACTTTTTCGAGTTTAACATGTTTCTAGGCTAGTTTTTGTTTAGCTGATTTCGAATTTAGCAACCATTTGAACATTACAGGGGTGTAACGAAATTATCCGGACATCTTTCTTCCCGCTGTTATTAAAAAGCAACACATTCTGGTACTTTTTATTTTGACTGAGCATGTAGCCACCTTTCATAAAAACACAGTGGCGAATGTTTTGGAGCATTTCAGCCAATGGATTCTCCAGCAAACTGGCTTTGACGCGGACCAACGCCGTCTAAACCTGTGCCTGCGGTTGGGCGGTGCTTGTGGCGGGCGTCTCTTCAGTCACCTGCTGAACAAGAGCCCACAGGTTTTCAATTGAATTGGGATCGCGACTTTTTCCAAGTCATAAGCGTTAGCCCAGAATGATTGAAGGTTCTATCGGCATCACTTCCCGTTCTTTTAGGGACTTTTAAGTAGCGCGCCGCCCCGCATGAAGATAGCGTGGCTTGAATCAGGCATCAGTGCGCGTTCAGAAACCGAGCCCTCCTATACCGTCTGGTTGAGCGCCTCCGACTATTCATTAGCCAGTATGTTTCTCCGGGGTAATACTTGACGTTGATGGTGGTATTATGTGACACTATGTCCTATTGGAGGATCGCTAGGCAACTGAACATGCTCCAGTTCTGGATATTGTCCGGATGTTTGACGGCGGCGAAGGCCAGCAAGTTCGAGCGGCTGGCCGCCCATACATGGCCGATTTGACGGTTCAAAGGATAAAACAGCTCGAACGGCTACCCATCCAACCAGACCACCTCACCCTTATCATTCTTCATCCAGTGGACGCGATCCGGCGTGAGGCGAAAGGATGTGAACTGGTTGTTTTCCCGTCAGTTTCGTTGTCTTTTTCAGTTTGAAGGGCACTAGAACCAAGTTAAAGGGCGGGTAGCGGTAAACCATGATATGGGATCTCTTATTATCTGACTTGGTAAGAATTCGAGTCAATTTGCAGATTGATTGGTGCCGTTTCCTTGCCGCTATCCTGACAACTCTCCTCACCACTTGACAAAGGGCGGCTTTTGTGGTCGCGACCGGGCTGAGTCTGCCACCGAAGTCCCAGCTTATTACACCTCAGGCAGATGTGCAATTGGCTGCTGCTGATGTCTAGCTGCTGGCAGACCAGCTTCTGGCTCATGACGCCGTGGATGCCGCCATGCAATTTTACCACGAAAGGAGAGATTGTATCCCTTTCTCGCAACTGCCTTGGACGACAACTACCATGTGAACCCGTCTGTGAATCGACTCCTACTCAGAGCAACAGTCACATGACAAGGTCAGGTCACTGCTGAGTTGAAAACCGATAGCAGAGGCACGTATTCATCCAATATTCCCACTTCTAACATCAGAAAGTATGAGGAAACTGTGCAAACAGATATGGCAAAAAATAGATGTCCGGATAATTTCGTTACACCCTGTACTGAAGTAGTTTTAGTGCCTTCGTAACAAGTTACGAAGCTGTCAGAGAAAAAATAGCGTTCTGCCCCTCCAACTTTTGCTTATTTGTAGAACTTCGTTGCTTAGCAAACCACTATGTTGTTCGCATTGAGGAGCTTTGAAATGTCTGTGTAATTCAAAATATTAGTTCTGTAATTAAAAGAATTGATTCAGTGTTGCACATAATCTAACTTAACAACCGAGCATTGCAGGTTTGACAGCTTTTTGCCCAACCAGCACCACCTTCCCTGGAAAAGCTCCACCCTTGCCTATGGGGCAAAACATAAGGGACAAAAACACAAAACAAGACAGATAAAAAACAAAACAAAATGAACTCATTACCTAATGAAGTACAGTCTGGAGCAAAAACATAGGTAATAGGTATCTATGTCAAATTAGAATGAAAGATTAAAATCAACCTGACCAGGTCTTACAGTCTGACCTGAGGGCTGTTCACGGACCCTGTGTGCGGTCGGACCGCACACAGCCTCCAAGCTCCGCCCACTGCGTCCCTACGTCAGCCTTGCGTCACCGCACACAGCGACCGCTGTGGCCGGTCGGGACTGGCCACAGCGGACCGTCCACCGCACGCAGCCGTGACGTCAGAGCCGCCTACCCATCCCCTACCCCCACGCCTGCTGGACGTACCGCACACACCGCACGCAGCAGTGTGCGGTGCCCGTGAACACCCCTCTGATCCTAACCGCCTTACTTCACCTAACTTAACCCAATTCAACCTAACCTACCACAACACCTGCAGAAGTACCTTCCTGGAAAATGATGCCTAGGGAGGTGTCCAATTGATTGGAATATTACCATGATTGCTTGTCAAAATGTGTGTCATCATGCTCTTGTTTGACAAGTGATGTATAATAAATGTGACATTCAAAAATGGTCTCCTGACTTGAGTGACCAGAATATTCAAATGATCAGGGTACAATGCTGTGCATCATAGTGCACACTAATCATGCTGTTTTTGTGTAGGCCCTCTGTGCATTATTGTGTACACTGCCATGTGCACCTTAAGGAAAAAAAGTGACTGGTGGTACAAGAAAAGGGTTGCGCAACTGTGAAGTTCATGCCCTTGGTCTTGCTGGAGTCAAATGCCTATAGCTATAGCAGGATCAGTGAGGGCTGTAGACATGCTACATACACTGTGAATTGAAGATATTGGCACAAAGTTCATCCATAATTACTATGCTTAACACCAAATGTAAGAAGCAACATAAATGCCCAGATGATACAGCTCTCTGGTCAACATCACACAAATTTATTGACATACTTTGCAGGTACATATTTACATTAATAGCAAATACTTTCGATTTGATTCAATAACTAGGTGCTAGTAAGCTTGCATTTTTGTAGGTACAACAATGAACATATATTTAATCATAAAAAAACTTTATCGTCGCATTCATCACATACCTTTTTACTGAACAAGTACATATCTACCATGCAATGATTCTAAATTTTGTCCGCAATCCACATATATCTCAACTGACACATTGAAATTGAAATACCCTAGCAAAACCTAGAACTGTACAAAAGAAGAATGCAATGCTACAAGAACTATGAAGTTCTGAAGTTATTCTCACATGCTCGAATGTTGAAACTCTACTTTTGTCGTCCATTTCCACATTTGATTGAGCCATCATATAGAACTGTTTTCACTCTTCAGTCGTAAGCTTTTGCACAAATCTTGAATTTTTACACATCATCTTGAACCATGCTCCAGTCTTTCCAACAAGGTACTATGGAACATCAAAGCAATTTTGATTTGTTACAACAGCTTCAGATCATGATAGGCTTGAAGTTTGTTACACGATTTGCCAGACAAACCTCTACAAAATGTGTATCAATTCCCAAACTAAGCAATTGATTATATCAGTATTTGCAGTTTCCACACAATGTTTCATAATATTATTCGATTTTTATATCAAGAAACCCAAATAATCCACAAACTGTAATTGAAACACCCCCACTTCAAGAGTTCACAGCAATAACAATACAAGTTCAGAAGCAAATAAACATTGCGCCAGATTTCGTATGAAACGCGCCATCATCCTGAAGTTTCTACCACAGACGGTAGTTCAACCGCAGCCGTAGTGCGAAAACCCCTGCCCACCTTACCCCACGGCGGAGCTCGGTTGCAATTTGTAAATACGCCTTCACCATGGGAATCAGCGTCCAAAACTGTATACATGGACCAGTTTTTATGAAAATCTAAGGGGTCCCCCTTCCCCCAAAAAAAAAAACTTTGAATGCCTCTAGGGGCCAAAGTATAATATGTGGCGAAAAACAGACTTCACTATGGGAATCAGCGTCTAAAACTGTACACATGGACCAGTTTTTATGAAAATCTAAGGGGGTCCCCCTTCCCAAAAAAAAAACTTTGAATGCCTCTAGGGGCCAAAGTATAATATGTGGCGAAAAAAAGACTTCACCGTTGGAATCAGCGTCCAAAACTGTACACATGGACCAGTTTTTATGAAAATCTAAGGGGGTCCCCCTTCGCCCCAAAAAAAACTTTGAATGTCTCTAGGGGCCAAAGTATAATATGTGGCGAAAAACAGACTTCACCATTGGAATCAGCGTCCAAAACTGTACACATGGACCAGTTTTTATGAAAATCTAAGGGGGTCTCCCTTCCCCCAAAAAACTTTGAATGCCTCTAGGGGCCAAAGTATAATATGTGGCGAAAAACAGACTTCACCGTTGGAATCAGCGTCCAAAACTGTACACATAGACCAGTTTTTATGAAAATCTAAGGGGGTCCCCCTTCGCCCCAAAAAAAAAACTTTGAATGCCTCTAGGGGCCCAAGTATAATATGTGGCGAAAAACAGACTTCACCATTGGAATCAGCGTCCAAAACTGTACCCATGGACCAGTTTTTATGAAAATCTAAGGGGATCCCCCTTCGCCCCAAAAAACTTTGAATGCCTCTAGGGGCCAAAGTATAATATGTGGCGAAAAACAGACTTCACCATTGGAATCAGCGTCCAAAACTGTACACATGGACCAGTTTTTATGAAAATCCAAGGGGTCCCCCTTCCCCCAAAAAAACTTTGAATGCCTCTAGGGGCCAAAGTATAATATGTGGCGAAAAACAGACTTCACCGTTGGAATCAGCGTCCAAAACTGTACACATGGACCAGTTTTTATGAAAATCTAAGGGGGTCCCCCTTCGCCCCAAAAAACTTTGAATGCCTCTAGGGGCCAAAGTATAATATGTGGCGAAAAACAAACTTCACCATTGGAATCAGCGTCCAAAACTGTACCTATGGACCAGTTTTTATGAAAATCTACGGGGGTCCGAATGTGATTCTGAAAGTGAATCTGAATCTGAGGCTGTCTTGACAGACGGCATAGCTTGAAAAAGTGTACTGAGGTCCTCATAGGTCAATCAGCAGGGGCGGATCCAGAAAATCTCCAAGGGAGGGGCCATTAGAAACCAGGAGGCCCCCCCCCATAATCCCACCTGTTGGAGGCCCCATCTTCCCACTTGTTGGGCCCCCCCCCCAAAAAAAACTGCGTCTATTGAGCTTATCTAGCTGTTCAGGCAACATCTCAACATCTGTGCAGGCTTGGAGGCCCTCTGTGCAGGTTAGGAGGCCCTGTAAAAGTGGTCATCTCTGTGAGTATAAGAGACCTCCAAGTTATGAAAAGCTTTACCAATCTTCTAACAAAGAAGTCTTCTCAGCTAGTCTTCTAAGAAATAACTAAGTGGGTAGGTTAAAAAAAAAAACTCATCGGATTTCGGCCACTTTATTTTCAGGAGTCCCCCTTTTCAGCTTTTTAACTTTTTAACTTTTTATTTTATTTTTGAAAAAAATCGGCCAAGGGGGGGCCATGGCCCCCATGGCCCCCCCCCTTGTATCCACGCCTGGGTCAATGACCTGACCTGACCTTCAGGTGACATTGACATCCACCCTTATGCATGGGAGCAACATCAAATCACATGTTTGAACACTTGAAACCACGAAAGGACTGCAAACGCGCCGCTAATGCGAGCCGGCATGCGCCGAACCGCGATTCTGGCCAAACATGGTCTCGGAAAGAAGGCCAACTTTGGCCTACTTTCCGACCTTTAGGTCGGAATTTGACCTTTAATTGACCTTTAGGTCATTTGGGTCAGGGTCATAAAATTTCTAGGGTAGGTGTAAAATTGATCAACGCGAGGGTACTGAAAGTTACGTCGCGATCAGCCGCTTTTTACGCAAGTTATTTGCGAAAAAAAAAAACTTTAGAAGGGTTGCCCCTTCCCACCTGTGCCGCGAGGGTTAAAACTTCTTGTGAGCGAATTCACGTAATGAAGAAGAATAAAGGCACAATCTACTACAGCAGCCAATATAAGATGACTTAGAACAGGAACATGGGACTAGTTAAATATTGTCCGACAGAAGCAGGCAACAGCTCCGATTGCATATATGCTATGCATATTGCGGAAGGGGCACATTTCGGCCTCGAAAGATACGAATTCTTACATCATAGTAACATATTTCTGTCGTGGTCAATTTGCGTAAAAATTGAACGCCGGGTGATTACCGAGCTATTGTTCTATCCAAATGTTCTGATTCAAACTCGCTCAGGGTTATAGTGCAGGTAAAGGGGGCCCGCTCAGCAGAATGTGTATGAAATATGGAGAGATTCTGAAAAATGGGTGGGGGGCCCGCACACTAGGGGGCCCGCTTTGGAGGCGATGACCCCCCCCCCCCGAAATGAAATCCTGGCTGCGCCACTGCTGCGCGTAATGCTTGACACCTAGTTTTATATTAAAATACGACATATTTCAAACTAGACGTAATGTCCACTAGACATTTAACAGTTTGTTAATCGCCTAGACTTTTAACAAATCAGTTAGGTACACGACATTTGATAATTTTCTCTCTTTGCACTGAAGCAATTGTAAACACTGTCTACGGTGCGGTATAATTTAAGTTTGACCCTCACTGTAAACGTCTCTCCGAACACAGCACGAGAATTGCTAGCTGAATTACTGAGAAAACTGGTCAGCGCACAATGCACATTGATTTCACAGACGACATACGGCCTTGCAGACGACAAACTTCATCAAAATTATTTCTACTTTGCTCCTAGCTCCCAGACTCTCAGCTCGTATTTACAGCCCAGAAGGGATAGACGACCTACCAGGAATTATAACTAAAGTAATTAATAAATCGTGTGACGTTTAACACATAGCAGTACGTACATTACCTATGGGTGTTAAAAACGTATTTTGAAATTATGATTCATATCTGTAATACAATGTGCGCTAACCAGTTTTCTCAGTAATTTAGCTAGTTATTCTCGTGCTGTGTTCAAAAAGATGTTTACAGTGAGGATCAAACTTAGAAAAAAACGAACTATTGACGTTTAACCAATCAGTTACACGACATCTGATAATATTCTCTCTTTGCACGTGAAACAATTGTAAACACTGTCTATGTTGCGGGATTATTGCTTTTTACAGCAATTGCCAATTTTAATTAACTATCGAATAAAAATGTCATTTGAAATTCAAACTACATGCATAGAACTATGATCTTATTTGTCCGGATTGCCAAAATAGGGACAATTTGACCTTTCGGTGACATTTCATGACCTGACTCAAAAGCTGACCGATTTGATTTCATTATTTTCGACTCTATCCAACGCCTTTTACACGCGTCACCACGTGACCAGACGCCCCCAGTTTAAGGGAGGATAGACGTTAAAACGTCCTTCCCTCGCCTCGATGCCACAATCCGAGCACTTTGGCGCCGGTTAAGGTCCTGAATCATGTAATTATAAGTGGATGTGACTTGTGAGTGGATGTGCCTATGGGCTGCGCGAGGCAAGGCGTATGTACGTGTCAGCCCACCTTATATCTATAATGGCGATTGATAGACATTGCAGTGGACGTGTCATGCCGGGCTGTGTCACTCATCCATTATACGTGTCGGCCCACCTGTGATGGCCGCCATTATGCTGGCGATGATGACGGAGACCAGGGTGCCGGCACCGGCCACCTGGTTGATGCAGTAGCCGACCAGGATGTAGGAGGACAGAGACACCGAGCCGGAGGCCCCCACCGTCCAGAGGCGGCGCACCGGCAGCGGCAGCACGGGCGCCTGCTGCTGCCGCTTCAGCCGGAACATGGCGGCGAGTGTTCACGGATACACCGAGGGAGATCCACGGACGTAGCACACTCACGAACGGAGAACGCTCACGGGTGGGGCACTCTCACGGCTCGCGACGCCAAACGGTTATCGTCGGAACACACTCACGGCTCTGATTGAAGCACACTCACGGTTAGTGCCGTCTCACGGTTATCATCAGAGCAAACTCACAGCCTCAGTTGGTGAAAACTCACGGCTCCGACTCACGAGTCACGTCTAACAATAGGAAGACTCACGACTTCGGCTGGCGCTTGGCATACGGACTCATCACGGCCGCCTGAGCTCACTCGTTCATGATGTTCCGATCGTTCCGGTTTCGAAGTTGGCTGTTCCAATTGTTCCGGTTCCGAAACTCGATGTACCGATTGTGCCGTTTCAGAAACTTGATGTTCCGGATCGCTCACTACTCACGAACACACGTAACAGCCGACAGAGTGGTGACGAGATCTCTGAAACTCTGTAACACAATGAATTGACAGATAGTCAATCATTGAATCATCCTGTAGGCAACGCTATTCGAAGATAGAACTGGAGGTGATCGGATTCTTCCTCGTTCGAAGACATGCATCACTGGCGTAGATCAATGATAAGTCGCACAGAACATCCCAAAATACCCACGCCCCACGCTGACCGTCACTCTCCCCGGTCACGATTCTCCAGTGACCCAGGTCAGCGGTCACTTCCTCGGATCACTGCAAATGTCACCGGCCAGTGCCCCAGGTCAGGGCGCGTGCACAGAGGTCGGATGGCGACCCTGTCGCGCTCACCGCGTCACCCCTCAGACTGGCTCCGGGCACGTGACGATGAGGGTCGTGTGCCACCGATAGAGAGATAGGGCCCACATCGCTGTGACGCCGCGCACCGGTCGGTCACAGGTCGTACCACCGACGTGCCGACCGACCGCGGCCCTGGCCGGCGCGATACGCCCTCGATGTGCGCCTTATCGCAGCGTGGCTAGCGGCCAGGGGTATGACGCGACACAAGCCTAAGTTCCTAACGCCGGCAATGGGAACGGCAAATCCGAGAGGACCTATCGCCACTGCCCACTGTATAGGTAATCTGAACTCTAGGTTGGCGCTGCTTGAGTTCGCAGACTTAACCCTCGCATGTGTGCGGCGTTTGCCAGCTTCTAATGTGTAGGGGGGGGGGGGGTCGGTTGGACCCCCCTTGCCGTTTGGCCCCTGATTGAGCTAGAGCTTCGCGGAAAAAAACGAGCGTGTTGCCCGTGACGAGAGGAAGCCGATGATACCCAATTTTAACCCGCGCACCGACGGGGGTCTGCGCCAACTTCGCACCGACGGGGGGGGGGGGGGCGGATGACCGCACCCCCCCCCCCCCCGGAGCTCTCGAGAACGAAGCAAGATAGCGACAAGCGGTGAACGGCATCGGATACGCACGGCCAAGATCTACAATTTTTACAAAGGTCATTTTCAGGTCAGGTCAAAGATGACGTCACAGGGGTCGAAAAAGTCAAAATGGCGGCGCTAGATATGGAGAGAGTTTTTCTCGAATAACTTTCGAATTAGTCAAGATAGGAACAAACTAAGGGCATCATCGTGATCCTCTCGTCAATCCGCATCGAATGATATATATGTTGACCTCGAAAGGTCAAGGTCAAAGGTTGACCTCAGGTCACGTGACCTCGAGGTCATCATGTATATCATTCGATGCGTCTTGACGAGCTGAACACAATGAGACCATCCACGCGTCTGTATCTTGTTCCTGTACGGAGTTATTGGCCAAAAACCTTTGGTGACCTTTGATGACGTCACATGACCTCACAGCTGCCCAACAGCAAAACAGACCTCAAGGTAGTGAAGGTTGATCGTATATGAAGTCATGTATGGTATATGGGGCCATTCCGACCCGTTTTAGTGGTAAAAACAGGGAGTTGATTTTTCCCCCATTGACTTATAATGGGGAGGTCGCGAAATTGACCTGACCTTAGGTCACCGATATCAAAATTCCGAGATAAACAAATTGTAGCTGCTAATGACCTAATAATATCCTGCGACTTTCAAAGGCCTCCGACATCTACTGTAGCTCTGGCACGGTGACAAAGTTGCAAAAAAGTGACTTGAGGTTGGGTCATTCAAAGTGACCTGGTGACCTGACCTTAACCCTCGCCCATGTAGATAGTTTTGCAACCCCCCCCCCCCCCCCTGAGGCTTTTCGGAAATAGTGCAAAAACGGCGGCGCGCAGCGCCGCCAAATTTTGGGTACCTTATGGGGCAAACCTTGCGCATCTTTTGATAACAAAAAATTGACCGGGTCATGTCAGGTCACGGAGTTATGACGTCACAAAGGGAACAGCCTCCGGCCGGATTTTCACAAACTGAGTGCCAACGCCCGAGGTTTCCTGCCGGTGGTACGGACATCGGTTGATGGATCGTGATGAAACTTCCCATGCATGTTGGGGCAAGTATTGGCTATCATATGGTATAAGAAACTTGACCGGGTCAGGTCAGGTCACGGAGCTATGACGTCACAAGAGGAACAGCTCCGGTACTATTTTTGAAAAGCGCCCGAACCACTATTTTGCTAATTCTTGTCACCTCACTGGGAATATGCAGCAATATTAGCTTCTATAGGGAGCAAATGGACCTCCCAAATCCAAAAATACAACCAGTAAAACGCCTTTTGGGCGAAGAACGAGCGAGCGAGATAGTGAGCCCTGCACGTGCGGAAGGGCGAGAGGGTGCTTCCAACGGACTTGCGCAAAGCACCCTTCTAACCGGTCGCTAGCGGTGTGCCAAATTTGAACACAATCGGCCCAGCCGTTCCTGAGATCTGGAAACGGCATTCTGCACGTGCGCACGTGCAAACGGGGTCCAAAATGACTTTTGCACGGCACCCTACTAACTGGTCCCCAACCGTGTACTAAATTTGAGCGCAATCGGCCCAGCCGTTCTCGAGATCTGGAAACGCCCCCTGCACGTGCGCACGTGCAGTAGCACCCCAACCGCAACACATGGGAATGCATTGTCTGGTGGGTGCCTACCTGTATGCCAAGTTTCAGCGAAATCGCACCAGTAATTACCGAGTTACTGAAATGGGAACAAACTTGGCACCTCTTATTGTTGTATTTTGCACGTGCGCTGGGGGTGACCCACATGCATCGAGAGTATCCTATTTTGGGTAGAAGGGATGCTACTACCCTACAAAAGTTACCGCAAGTCAATCGCCCAAGCGGCTGCTGAGATATGAGCCTCTCAAAATCACTACTTTTGCAAAACTGCTTGAACACCCTTGACTTTTCACGTGGCACGTGCCACGGCGGTCACTGAGATGTATCAAAAGTAGTCAATTACGGGGTAGAAGGGATGGGGCTACCCAACAAAAAAGACCGCAGGCCAATCGATCCAGCGGTTGCTGAGATATAAGCCTCTCAAAAGCGTTACAGGCCGGGCCGGGCCGGGCCGGGCCGGGCGGCGGGCCGGGCCGGGCCGGGCCGGGCCGGGCCGCTCATACTGAGATTTTTCCGTTATATTGAAAAGACTCACTTCGCTCGCTGCGCTCGCTCGCTCGTAATCAGATTTCAAAAATTTAAATTTTGATTTTTCGAATTTCTGCCGCCGACTGTGACCTTGCCGACTTCCGGCGCTCCCAACGCGCCATTTTTAGAGCTAAGGAAACGAAATACATGCCAAACGATAGAGAATTGATCAAGGAACACGATAGTGAAGGTTTCAAGTCGATATCTTCCACCGTTTTGCCGCAATCGCCGCGGAAAGTTGAAAAAGTCCATTTTTTCCGAAAATTTGACCTTTGACCGGTCAAAAATAGGTCAAATGTTGACCTAGGACCAAAAAATATACCACCAATCGCGAGATCTCGGCGAGAGCAATCCGTTGGTCTTTTCCGCTAAGCTCTACGACGCTCCGTTTTCAAACGCCAAGGGTGGGGGTCGCACCAACCCCCCCCCCCCCTGCATGGGCGAAGGTGGCAGATCGCCGTTTACGGGCGAGGGTTAAAGGGACACTCCCACCTTAACATTAGTTTTGAGTTGAGATAGCCAAATTGGTGGCCATGGCCTGCAAATACCGGTTTGGGCACTCACAACATCGACAAATGCTTTAATTCGGAGATATGGAATTTCAAACTTGCAGTTTTCGGATTCTAAGGGGCTAGTGCATTGGTATGCCCCCTTAGAATTTGTGACGTCAGCGGAGATCTAACGATTTTTAAATCTTTTACTAAAACGTTTGGTAGCACGCGGTGGTATATGCTGCTTTGCGCGCAACAAATGCCGCACTTTCAAATAAAGTCGCTAGGAACAGCGGAGATCCCAAAAAGTAAACAAAAGTAAAAGTCTAATATCTTGAAAACCGGTGAATATTTTTCGATGAAATTTGGTAGATATTCGTTTTCGCTCTTTCTGAACCGAGCGACATCACTTTCGTGCCAATTCATTAACTTTTTTGAAGGTGGGAGGGTCCCTTTAAAAGGTAGGAGGCTCAAACTTGCACACCATGTGTAAAATTGATGAGGTTATAGTCATACCAAATTTCGCGGCGCTACGCGCCGCGGTAAGCAGTTTTCCCGCTATTCGCGAAAAACCTCAGGGGGGGCGGATATCCACCCCCCCGTCGGTGCGCGGGTTAAGGTCCTAGGTCATTGGTTGACCTTCCAGGTCAGGTCAATGACCCAAAGTCGGGAAATCGGGACCTGTTAGAAAGTCGTAAATTGTGGCTGCTAAGGGGTTTTCCGGGTTGCTGATCACGAATATCGTGTTAGTTTTGATCACAGGTGATATCTTTAAGCATTTAGACCAGGTCGGGTCAGGTCAGGTTAGGTCAACCGGTAGAGGTCATGACGGGTATTCGTAGTACGTAACAACCGCCTCTGGCAGCTTCGTAAAATGTTACGAAGGCACCAAAACCAGGGCTGCGGAGTCGGAGTCGGAGCCGGAGTCGGAGTCGGTCGGAGTCGACAGTTGTGACCGGAGTCGGAGTCGGAGTCAGAGTCGATTTTAGAAACCTGAGCCGGAGTCGAAGTCGGAGTCACCGAAAATCTATCGACTCCGCAGCCCTGCTAGGTCTGCGGAGTCGGAGTCGGGAGTTGGAGTCGGTCGGAGTCGACAATTCTGCCCGGAGTCGGAGTCGGAGTCGGAGCTGGTTTTTAAAAGCCGGAGTTGGAGTCGGAGTCGGAGTCGCCGAAAATCCATCGACTCCGCAGCCCTGACCAAAACTACTTCGTGAATGTTCAAATAGCTTCTAAATTCGAATTCAACTCCAAAAACTAGCCTAGAAACATGTACATAAAGCTCGAAAAAGTGAACCGAGGTCACCAAAGGTCAATGACCTGACCTGACCTTCAGGTGACCTTGACCTCCACCCAAATGCATGGGAACAACATCAAATCACATGTGTGAATGTTTGAAACCACGAGAAGCTTGCAAACGCGCCGCGCGGCTTATGTGAGCCGACATACACCGAATCGCGATTCCGGCCAAACACGGGTTCGAGAAATAGGTCACAGGTCAAAGGTCACTTGGGTCATGGTCATGGAATTTTCAGAGTAGGTGTGAAATTGATCAACTCGAGTGTACTGAAAGTTTCGTCGCGATCCGCCGCTTTTTACGCGAGTTATTCGCGAAAAACCATGGGGGGTCCATCCGACCCCCCTACACATGCGAGGGTTAATGAGCCACTAGCCAGGCCCCAGGGAACAACAGTCGTGATCCAGACCAGTGATTTTCTTCGGAAGACTGGCGAGAATTGATTATCTCAAGGGCATGGAAAGTTTCGTCGCGATCGGCCGCTTTTTCGCGAGTTATTCGCGAAAAACCGAGGGGGTCCGTTTGACGCCCCTCCCCCCCCCCCATACGAGTGAGGACTACGATCATGTGTTGATCACTGAATTTGATACACCTACATGCAGGGCCTATTTTAACATGTTAACTGGGGGGGCAAATGCCCCCGCACTCAACAGAATTGCCCCCCTAGTCGTCGAGATTTGCCCACTATAAAAATGGGCATAAAGGAACAGGGTGACAAACATACTACGTAACTACTGTGACTTGTTTTGCAATGGATGTCAAATGAGTCAGTCTGTAAGTAATGACCAGTGGTGTATCTAAGGGTGGGTCATATGGGTCATACTCATGACCCCCCACCCTCTTGGGGCTCGGGGACACCACAGGCCTGCCAGGGGCACCACCGGCCTGTCAGGGGCACCACAGCTCAGGCCTGTTGGGAGCACCATCAACCTAGCAAGAGCACCATAGGTCTGCCAGGGGCACCACAGACCTGCCAGGGGCCCCACCGGCCTCGCAGGGGCACCACCTTGGGCCTGTCAGGGGTACACTCGGGGCAGAATGATGTTCCGCCACTCCCTACCTATCGGGCTCCCATGGCTCAGCACTGGCTGCTGCCAGTGGCAGCACTGGCAGCACTGGCACTGGCAGGCAGTGCTGACCAGTGCTGAGGACAGGCAACAACACTGGCAGCAGCCAGTGCTGGGCCATGGGAGCCCGATGGGTAGGGAGCGGTGGAACATCAATCTGCCCTCGAGTGTACCACCACAGGCCCGCCAGGGGCACCATAGGCCTGCCAGAGGCACCATAGGCCTAGCAAGGGCGCCACGGACCTGTCTGGGGCACCAGAGGCCTAGTATGGACACCACATGCCTGGCAGGGACACCACCGGCCTCGCAGGGACTGGGACACCTTGGGCCTGTTAGTGGCACCACGTGCCTGTCGGGGACACTCCAGGTTTGTCAGGAGCACCACAGTCCTGTCAGGGCCCAGGGGCACCACCGGCCTCACGTGGACACCATCGGCCTCGCAAAGGCATCATGGGCCTGTCAGGGGCACCACGGGCCTGTCGTTGGAACTTCAGGCTTGTCAGGGGCACCACAGTTCTTTCAGATGCACCGGCGGCCTAGCACCATGGCACCATGTTTGGCCGAGGTCGCGATTCGGCGTGTGTCGCCTCGCATTAGCCGCGCGTTTGCAGTCTTTTCGTGGTTTCAAACGTTCAAACATGGGATATGATGTTGCTCCCATGCATTAGGGTGGGTGTCAAGATCACCGGAAGGTCAGGTCAGATCATTTACCTTTGATGACCTCGGTTCACATTTTCGAGTTTTATATGTTTCTAGGCTAGTTTTTGGAGCTGAATTCGAATTAAGCAACCATTTGACCATTTACGAAGTAGTTTTGGTGCCTTCGTAACATGTTACGAAGCTCTCAGAGGCGGTTGCCACCTACTACGAATACCCGGCAATACCCTTACTGGTTGACCTGACCTGACCTGGCCTAAATGCATGAAGACATCATCTATGATCATAACTAACATGATATTCGTGATCAGCACCCCGAAAAACCATAGCAGCCACTCTTTACGACGCTCTAACAGGTCCCGATTTTCCCGACTTTTGGGTCAATGACCTGACCTGGAAGGTCAACCGATGACCTAGGACCTTAAAATTGGGTATAATCGGCTTCCTTTCATCACGGGCAACACGGTCGTTTTTTCCGCGAAGCTCTAGCTCGATCAGGGGCCAACGGACCCCCCCCCCCCCCTATACGCTCGCTACTGGAAACAATAATACGGGCGAGGGTTAATGGATTATAAAAGACAATTTTCCAGGTTGCCCCCCCAGTCAAATTCCCTTAAAATAGGCTCTGCCTACATGGTATCGTGATCAGGCGACAGGGATGCGGAGCCGTGGAAGACGGTTCCGGCTCCGGCTCCGGCTCCCGGTGAAATGTCATGGCGGCTCCGGCTCCGGCTCCGGCTCCGAGTAAAATGGTCCGGCTCCGGCGGCTCCAGCTCCAGTAGGTAGGTACTCAGTACATCCCCTATGCAATTAAATACGGGTGGAAGAAAAAAGGCAAAAGGATTGGTACACGTTGCTTCTGTATTTGCATAACAAGGCTATTTTTGCTTTTAGGGCCTTGGCTACTTTCATATTTTGAATACCTACCACATGTTTTACTGCCCTGTACTGTCAAACCGAATAAGGTCAATAATTTTTTCCTCTTCAAAAAAAGGAGCCGGAGGCGCCCTTTTTTTACGGTTCCGGCTCCGGCTCCGGGCAAAATATGCCGGCACCGGCGGCTCCGGCTCCAGCTGCACCCCTGGGCGTCGCAAAGGAAAAAGTTATTTTTTAGGTGTTTGATATTTTGCTGAAGAGCTGTGCTCGAAATTATCAATAGACAAGTGTTTCGCTTGAACTTTTCAGCTACGAGGATCAGGCAACTGAACTAAAATGTTTTACTTTAGCCAATATGTTCCTCGCACAAAGAAAACAGTTTCATGACGTCATTTGATGCATTTGATGACGTATTATACTCAAATCAAACTTTGTTTGCTATTTGCTTTTCCTCTTCCTTGGCGGCGGCGTGGTGTCTTTTGTGTGTGTAACGTTTTTCTCGTTTGATTATGGCTGACGACGGCCCTGATGTAAAAAATCAAAAGAAATCTGTAAAACATGACAGTGGCGCTGCAGATCTAGAGCGAGTGACCGACTATGCTGAGGAAAAGGAAATTTCATCAGACATAACAGGGGTAAGAAACGTTACTTACTGCGTCGCTTTTGTCGATGCTGGTGCTGCTTGCTGTTTTTTTTATCAATACAAATATATTGGTATGCCGCTAGCTTTCTGTCCTGAAAATAACATTTGAGCGTAACTAGTACCCCAGCAGTGAATGGAGTTTTTTGTGTGTTCAGTCAGTCCTGCCGCAATATTCACCTCTGTTTTTTGTTCTTTAATGAGGTTAGTGCTTGTGCGAGGATATCTTATGCTTTTGGATTACTTTTTGGATCTCCGCTGTTCCTAGCAACTTTATTTGAATGTTTTAGTAAAAGATTTAAAATAGTTAGATCTGCACTGATGTGACACATTCAGAGGGGCATTCTAATGCATTAGCCCCCATTCTTAGTCCTGCAATTTTGAACTTGGATATTTTCGAGTTGAGGCATTTCTCGATCTTGAGAGTGCTCAAACCAGTGAGTGCAAGCCAGGGACCCCATTCTGGCTATCTCAATTCAAAACTAATGTTAAGGTGGGATGGTCACTTTAACCATTGTACTTGCTGTATATGTGATCTTTCAGAATTAATGCATGAACTTAGATAACCAGAAACCTACAAAGTGCAAATCCAATTTTATCAAATGCAAAAGTAGTTTTAAACCTTACTTTTTGCTCATGTGATGTAAGAGGTGGTGATCAAAAAAGTTTGGAATATCTTTTGTAACATTCTTTGTAGACTCTAAAATGATTAGAGCGCCATTACAACAAAAATTTGACATTTACACATGTGGTACACACATCAGTCATGCAGATATCTTCCTACACACAACTTGTACACATTTAGGCTAATTTGTATTGTCAAGCTGAACACATTTTGATTTTGTTGCTTTCTCAACAGGAAGAGGCTCTACCTCATGCTATCCACTGAACAAGTTTTTTTCAACCTTGCAGAAAGTTTGTTGGGGCACAATGTGTTTCCTAGAGGGCAGAATCAATGTTTTCTGACCCCCTCTTTATCTTTGTCTGAGGTTTTTACTTGATAGATTTTATTAATTTTCTAAAGTTGGTTTGATAAAGTTTTGTCAAGCATCATAAATGAGATGCAAAATCCGGAGGAGAAAGCTCTTCTCAGTTTTAATAAGTAACGTAAGCTGGAGGTACTTATTGCCTCAGTTTCCTATATGAAACAACAAATTTATGTCTTCAAAGTCAAGCCAATTGTAAAACCATATTTGTTGTTATTTTACCTCCATGTCTGACATTGTTAGGCTACTTACATTGCATATTTTAATTCTTACTTGGATTTGTTCAGCAAACCACTGGACCCTTTCGAATAAGGCCAATACTTTTTAAACTCTTGGACTGTGTATTTATTTTACTTCTTGTGTAATACAAGATTTTTTTAATCAATTTAGCTCGAATGCTTGAATGGACAGATTGACAGAGCCAGAGCCAACGCTAAGCAGAGCTTGTTGCGTAGACCCCGGCCCCTACCGTCCGATCGCGCAATTCCGGGTAACGGGACAATTTAGATGCCAAAGTTGAACGTGCCCTTCAAAGCCGGACACGGCCTGTCCCACTCAACTGACTTCAACTGGCTGCGGCTGCTCCCACCAACCGCAGACCATCCCCTTCAGGAGTCTCAAATATCGAGCGCCGGAGCGTCTCGAACCCGGGCTCTCACTACCGGGAGTCCGATGCTCTACCAACTGAGCTACGGGACAGGCCAAAGATGGGTTGTTTGGTTAGGCTATGGCTCATGACACTGGGCTATACTTGCAGCCAATTGCTTACACGGTATGGTTACTGTTTAGCAGTCATTGTGAATGCCTGTAGTCCTGTTTGGCTCACCACTTTTCACTGTGTGCCCTCAGGCTGTGGCTACGATTGGCGAACGGCGCAGAAAAGAAGCTCAGGAGAAGATGGAGCGGGAAATCGAACTGGCCAGGGTGGCCATCAAGAAGGATGATGTGGAGCTCATTGTAAGTAGCGGGACTGGGCTGGAGGGGGTAATTGGGATAGCTGGAGTGTGGCCAGAGGGCCATAGCTGGGGTAATCACAGTCGGGCTGGAGGATAGCTTGGACAGCCACGGTCTGCCTGCACCATCCCTCACCTTTTATTGTAATAGGAGGGGATTGCCGCGATCGCGCAGGAGGGGATAGCCGTGGTGGGGTGGAGGCTTACCTTTGATACCGGCGGTCTAGCCGGAGGTCCTGGTAATCGTCGTTTGGCCGCAGGGAATAGAGTCGGAGACAGATAGGATGGCTGCAATGTAGCGGATATGAAATATGACAGCGACGTGGTCGAGATATCTACTAGCCAGAATATCGGATGGTGATTCGGCATCGATGGCGCGGGCGCTGCACCAAAAGGCTGCCACCTCTCTTTATGGCGATCAGCGTTGTTCCTAACTCACCGGGATCCCCGCAAGAGGCGAGGCTGGTCGCTCGCAGCATATCAATGGACCGTTCTGTGGGATTATTGAGCTTGGCTTAAGACTTAGTCTGTCCATTTTTCTCTCGGTATATTATCAGTTCAGGCGTTTTTAATCGACTCGTTTAGCACAGGTGTTGATTTTACACCATTTGTATACAACAATTCCGATAAAGAAAAAGATAGATATCCACTAAAACATAACGAAATAAGATTCGGCTGAACATCCCATCCCTCATAGCAGCATGATAACCAGCATGTACTGTCTTGCAATGGTTTGCGGCGCATGTTAAATTCCGACATGATTGACTAGATATAGCGATCGGCAAGATAACGTGCGCCATGCGCTTTATCATGGCGTCCATACGGCGCTGTTTTAATTGTGGTGGCTGGTTCTCTAGGCAATACTACTAAACTACAATCAGTTTCTCACATCCTTGTAATTTATCAGCACACGGAAATTAGTTACGTTCAGTTGGCCATTTTCCCGGACCGTCGCGTTTAAAATGGAAGGATGATTCATCGTGAGAACCTCAGCAACATTGCCGTCATCGGTTTGGGCTCGTCGATAGTCATGGGGAAATAGCCAGATGGGGAAGAAATGTCCCTCGTTCTTCTTTTTTTTTTTTTTGTTAGTTGATTGGCACCCTACTCGTATTTTTACTACTCTACATTATGCCGCAGATGACATAATATCTGGCTATGTGGGTTATTTTGGTTGTTATGGCAGTGATTATTGATATTATGTTATTTATGATCAGACATATGCACAGACTAGGTCTCTGCCTGCGACTGCGACACTGTATACGTGACCACATTACTTGGCATTGTGGCAGAGACTCGGGTCTTCGTCTTTGCCATTACACTCTGTCTGACATATTTATTATGTTCCGACTGCCATTCGGGATTGCTTTGTTCTTTGATTGAAGCTATGCATGTCGCCTGTATCATGTTGGTGTTGTTGGTGCTCTGTATTTGTGTCATTGTGGCCGTGTGTTTTTGTCAATGTCTCGTCAGTTGGTCATATCTCCTTTTCTCTGTCAGTGTCATAGCTCGTGTGATGTGTGGCGGCTGGCTGGGCCGCCCGGGTCGTGTCCTCGTGTCTCTGTCAGTGTATGTATCAGTGCAGTGTTCCATTTTTGGAAATTTTGGGTGGAAAATCACACCTAATGGGCAAAATATTTTCATCCCCAAAACCAGGTAAATTGGAATTCTTTCATCTCTGAAAAATGCTCAACTCATGCTGCTCAACAATTAACAGCCAGATTACCAGATATACCTAGCAGCGCCATATAGACAGAACTTACAGGTTTGCTACATAATACATAATTTCCATGAAAAAAAGATGCTAAATCAAGGCACAAACCCAACAACTCACCCTGACTGACAACGAAAGAAAATAACCTTGCACACTTAATAACAAATATGCGTTGAATGACCTTGATCACCTCAACTGTTTGTAAAAACCAGGCTTGTGTTCTGAATAAATGCTTTTGGATATTCATAACAACTATGATTAGTGGTTTGCTGCCAACGCAAAACGGATGACCCGCTGCTTGCGCAAATTAAACACTACCTCTGCAATTCGCTTTTGACTAAGTTACGCAGGATACGCCTACAAAATTTTCATCTTTGGACCCGCAGTCAGCTGGGCACACCCTGGCACACCCTAGGGATGAATTTAAAACTTGGTGGGCTCTAACTTTTTTCATTTACAAAAGAGGGGTATGAAACAGATACCAACTTATTCTACATTCATTTCTGATCCTATTGTATCAATTTCACCACAAATTATGTCCGTCAATGGCTTCTAGAGGACTTTAAAGCTCGATGCGTCGGGCCTGGCAGAGGTCCAAGATGAGAAAAGCCACCCTGCGCACACCCTAGGGATGAATTTAAAACTCCGCGGGCTCTGGCTGGTTTCATAGGTAAAATAATGTTTTGAGACCGATGCCAATTTATTCTGCGTTTATTTCTGATCCTATCGCATTAATTTCGCCACAAATTATGTCCGTCAATGGCTTCTAGAGGACTTTAAAGCTCGAGGCGTCGCGCCTGGTAGAGGTCCAAGATGAGAAAAGCCACCCTGGGCACACCCTAGGGATGAATTTAAAACTCCGGGGGCTCTGGCTGGTTTCATAGGCAAAATAATGTTTTGAGACCGACACTAATTTATTATGCGTTCTTTTCTGATCATATTATATCAATTTCACCACAAATTATTTACGTTATTAGTTTTTAGATGTCTTTAAAACTCGAGGCGTCGGGTCGGGCAAGGGGTTCAAGATGACTGACACGCCACCCTGGCACACCCTAGGGATGAATATGAAACTCTTTGGACTCTGGCAGGTTTCATACGCGAAATGAGGTTATAAAAACGGTAATGATGTATTTTACGTTAATTTCTCATGCCTTTGCAATAATCTTACCGCCAATTATTCATTTCAATTAGTTTCTAAGGGTTTTTAAACACGAAGCGTTCGGCCGAGGGAAAGCCAAGATGAATGAAAGGATACCTTGGCACACCTCTAGGGATAAATTTAAGATACGGTATTCCCAGATTGCCCAATACATGTTCTGAAGCTGGTAGATGGGATTAAGAAGGCCCTAGCTTTTTAATAAATTATCCCTCGCCCGTATAGGGGGGGGTCGAACGAACCACCCCCTCGTTTTTTCGAGAATAACGCGTAAAAAGCGGCCGATCGCGACGAAACTTTCAGGACCCTCGAGTCAATTAATTGGACACCTACTCTGAAAATTTCATATTCCTGACCCAAATGACCTTTGACCTGTGACTTATTTCTTGAGGCCATGTTTGGCCGGAATCGCGATTCGGCGAGCCGCTAATGCGTTCCGTTCCGTTCACTCCCGTTCCGTTTCGGGTGTTCTGGTCAGTTGTGCTCTCGCTTTCCCTTCCGCTTGGGGTGTCCTGATCAGCGATGCCCTCCGTTCCGTTGCAGTTGCTCTGATCAGTGATCACTGATGCCCTCCGTTCTGTTGCGGGTGCTCTGATCACTGATCACTGATATTACGCTGCGCAGTGCACATCGTTCCGTTTGGGGTGCCCTAATCAGTGACCCTTTGTCTAGTCTCATGTACCTATAGTGCACCGTTCCTTTCGAAGAGTTGCGCTGACACCGTTTCCATTTTCACTATGCGTAATGAGTACCGACTATCGCTGGCCGTTCCGGCGTTCGGGCCGGGAGATTTCCGGCGTATGTCATGCTGCATAGTGCGACTGCAATTGCATACTCAATACTGCGTCCCGTTCCGTGTGCTCAGAGCAAAGGCACCATTTCCAGTATCATCCGGCCATTGTCATATCTGTTGAAAATGGAAAGCTCAAAGCTATACTGTGTACAGTCTGTCTTAAAAGTACCGCGCAAAGTGACGGTGGATCCATCAAGCCTGACCGAGGAAGGGCCTGCTAAATTTGAGTCACCGAAGCAATTGACACCCTCGTCCATTCCCCAGGTCAGTTGGTTCGGTGACTTTCAAATTATAGCAGGCCCTTCCTCGGTCAGGCTTGATGGATCCACCGTCACTTTGCGCGGTACTTTTAAGACAGACTGTACACTGTACGAATATTACCAGATCAGATGCGAACGAAAACTACATACGTATATTGCCGCATATTATCTCAAATATACAGTAATCTTGGAAGCGGTGCTGCCATATTGTAGGCGCAAAACGTCCCAGAGGCCAGAACACATGAGTTATACGGTTTCTGGTTTCATAGCGATCAGTTACGTCAACAAACTGCCCATCAGGGTATCATGATTACCTAAGATTTTATGTCTGACAGTGTCACAGTGATGACCACGCCTCACGCATTACACAGTCTGAGTCAACTGCACTAAATCAATAATACAGGACGACAGAATGATACCCTTTGCAACGGCAACGACAAGTTCCTTCCCACTTCCTTTGCTTAAAAAAGAAAGAAAATTTCTCCACATCGCACTAGTACCAAAGCCTGCATATAGGGAGAGCTCCCTCACCCGCCCCTCCTCCACCCTCCTTAAAGGAAATAGTTCACTTTTTAAAGGTAGTGTGCCAGCTTTCTTGGACCGTATGGAGTTAATGGCCCAGATAAGGAGAACCGGATTTTTAGAACTTATCCATACCTTCAAAACTCATGGAAACGTCTTAAATTCTTCAAATTTTGAGTACCCCAGTGCGAAATTCGCCCCGACGGGTTGTCGGTCGTACCCCAACCACATTTCACACCACTATGAACAATAAATGCACACACTGAAATCGCTATTACCGATATGCTCATCCAATCAAGTTTCGATAAACTCGTTCATCATCAGCTCCTGCGGTTTCGAACACGCCTGTTAGGTGTTGCGGTAGACCACGCCCAAAGCCAGGGCCCCGGTAACGTGAGGTAGCCGAGTCAGGGCAGCGTGCGCTGACCCAAGCCGGAGCCGCGCGTCCTCCCGTTGTCATGTGATAGCCCGGGGCTGCCCGCGGGGATGCGGTAGACCGCGCCCAAAGCTGCGGCCCCGGCTTGGGTCAGCGCACGCTGCCCCGACTCGGCTACCTCACGTTACCGGGGCCCTGGCTTTGGGCGCGGCTTCTGTTCATACTTTGTGGTGCGGTGGTGGTGCGTCGGGCTGCGCGCTCTGACTTCGGCCAAGAAAAATGCGTCAGCTGATCATTGTCATTTCTGCCACTTGCGTGTGGTGAAATGGGGTCATAACTTATAAGACGGCTTTTTCATATCAATTATTTTACATAAAATCATATATCAAACCATAAATAATGTTAGACAGCCAAATAAAAGAAACAATACCAATACGGGCTTACAGTTTAAGGCTCGACATTGTGTTGTCTACGATTAGACAGCTGATAACTCATTCCCGTACGTCGTATGGTCGTAACACTATAATGACCTTTGCTTATTGTCACAAGTGCGCCGCATTCGCGATTGTTGCCCGACGCCTGTTTGCAGGTGAGCCCACTACAGTTGTTATACATATCTAAAAACCGATAAACTTTTAGGCGAAAAAGGCACTATTCCAGGCCCATTTTTGATTTTTTTTTGCGATATTAGGTAAAAACAGAAGCTTCTTATCCTAGGAAAAATAAAATGGGAAATCTTTCAAAGGTGGCACACTACCTTTAACATGGGTTTTGAACTGGAATAGCAGTTCCGTAGCTTGGGCTGAGACGAGCATAAATCAGGAGCTTTTACAGCCCAACGATCACCCTAGGCAAAGATATTCTATTTCTCGTCCCGAAAAAGGTGTCTTGCGTTGAGGATGTGTGCCTTGCATATATTTCCATCCAGTATGAAAAGAGCATGGGTCCCGAAAATTCTTCAGAAACTAGAGAAATTATCTACGAGAACTCTAGAGAAATTCTCGTACTGATCAATTAGGACATTCAGGGGAACATTATCAGATCGAGCAGATCGCCCAAATGCCGGTGGCTGCGATAATTTCTCTGTTTCTGAAGAATTTTCGGGACCCATGCTCTTTTCATACTGGATCGCGTGTGCCTTACAGAAACTGAAAAGTTCTTCCTATATCAAAATATAGAAAAAAAATCTTTTGTTATAAAAAGGTTTTATTTTCTTTGCTGATTATTTTGAACATAAAAAATAATAAATCGTTGCAAAAAAAATAATTTCGTGAAAGTGAACTATTTCCTTTAAGATATGACAACATATTTCAACAGAATCATTGCATCTTCTGCTTCTTAAAGACCTAGTTCGCTCGCATGATGGTGACTGGCGTCGCGAGGATGGAGGTCCGCGGATGATCTTCTTTAGGAGAAATATACAGGCAGAAGGACCGTCCTGGATCCGTGCCAGTAAACATGAGTAGGAACTTAGCAGATGCTGACGGTAATATCTGCTGTCTGCATCTGAAATGGAAAGGAAGGCATTGATTTAAGGCTAGGAGAAGGATGGCCACTGTACAGTCATTCAATTCTGACAATGCATTTTGACTTGTGAGGAAAATGAAATCTCACTGGTTGAAGTAGGTATTCATTCTTAGCTGTATAAGAGACAAGGGTGATTCTTAACTTCATCAGTCTCAATCAAACACAAAGGTTGGGATAAAATGGGACGGATTTAGAAACACTTGGCGATCAGATGCTAAAGTTATAATTCTGCCGTAGATCATCCTTACCTATTTGCATCGTCTTTTTCGGTTAGTTTTGGTGGTCAGGAATGGTATGTTCTTTTATTATCAGCCAGCGTAGCGTTACGCCTTTATTGCGAAAGTGATATAGGTTTTCACTTGTTTTTTTTTTCTCATCCTAGATTTTTTTGGTCATCATCGTCACACCCAACCAAAATCCAATTTTAGAACACTGTATCAGTGCGATTATCTGTGTGGTGTTGTGCGGCCGCCAGCCCTGCTGGCCAGTCGAGTCTGCGTCTGTCTATGCTGTGTGCGGCTTCTTCGCTGGTCTGGTCGTATATGTGTGTCTCTGTCTGTGCCATTACCCGTGTTGTGTTGTGCGCCCGCTGGCCGGAGCGGCCGGGCCGTGTCGGCGGCGCTCCGCCCGCTCTGACGCTGCCGGCCTCCGCCGCTGTGCCGGCAGGGCGCCGTCGACACGGCTCCCGTCGCAGAGGCCGTCCTCCAGTGGCTCACCGACAACAAGATCCACCACACGGTGTTCGCGCGCACCGTGCTCGGATGGAACTCGGCCTTCACGCCGCTGCTCCGCAAACCGGTACCCTGGCACGAGGCCGACCAGCGCACGCGCAAGGCCTACCAGGAGATGCTGGGCTGGCTGCAGCGGCCGCACCAGGAGCGGCTCGACACAGTGCGCGAGAAACAGGACCAGATGAACCGCAAGCGGCGCACCGAGAGCTCGCAGAAGGATCAGCGCCGCCGGCGGCCGGACGCTGCCGGGCCGCCGCTCCAACAGTCGCCGATGGGCGTCGGCGGCCTGCCCGGGGAGCCGCTGCCCGGCTTCGGCATGGCCGTCGGCGGCCTGTCCGCCGAGCCGGCCGGCTACAGCGAGGACGAGTTCTCGCAGCCGGGCCTGCCGGCAGTGGGCACGCCGTACGCGCCGCTGGCCGGCGGCGGGCCGACCGCCGTGGCGCCGCCCTCCTACCAGGACTCGGTGGTGCAGCAGCAGCAGATGGTGGGTGGAGGTGGGTACCAGGAGCGGCCGCCGCCACTCTACAGCGCCCCGCTGCCCGGCTACGAGGAGCTGAGCGGCGGCTACGGCGCGCCGGTTGGCTCCGAGCTGACGTTCGCCACTCAGCTGGGGCCTGTCGAGCAGCAGCCCGCGCAGCCTGCACCCCCGCAGCAGCAGACGGCGCCTCTGTCGCCGCCGGAGCTGATGCCGCCAGCGGACGGACGGCCGCTGCGCTCCCAGATCAGCCCGCTGCAGAGGCGCGCGCTCATCGACATCTACCACGTGACGGCTAGGCCCTCGTCGGCGATGCGGCAGCTGATCGCCAGCAAACTGGACCTGCCCCAGCGCACCGTCACGAACTTCTTCAGCGCGGCCCGCACGCGAGGCATTCGTAAACAGATGGGTCCCACGGCGGGCGAAAAGGAACTACCGGCGGTGGACGCGCGCCCCTGAGGGCCGAGCGCCGCCGCATGTCTGTGTCGCTTCCAACAGTGCCTTTACATGGTTGTACAAACTCGCGGTCGAAGCCGGCAGGCTGGCTGGCGTCTGCTGTGAACTGATGTGCCTTGAGGGCGTTGGACGCCAGCTATAGCCGTTAATGGATTTTGAGACCTCGCTGGATGGCTCCCGAAGAGCGCAGATCTTTTTACCTGATATTTTGGTATCGATGATATTGTACCGCGGCGTCTTCCACGGACGTCTTTGGCTGTAAAATCGGAGGTGAATTGGGTTGTTCTGCGCAGATTGATTTTATGACTGATTACAAGGGCCTTGTGCTGGAACCTGATTGTAGCCCGAATCTCAGAGGAGACTCGTTCGCCGAAATCGCTATTGGCTCAGTTAGAGTCTGAGCGGTTAGACGAGAAAGACGTATTCAGCAGTGCTTTCGTAAAAGAGCATAATTGAGCTAGAGCGGCGTGCGCCCTTCAGTTAGTGAGGCGCCCGATTGGTACCGTATGACCTGATCGTGTTCAGTGCCTTGTGTGGTGCCGTGTTGATTAAAGGCCGTCGCTTGCGCCCTGTTGGTCCTGTGTCCCTGTCGTGTTCAGTGCCTTGGGAGGTGCCCGGTTTGCGCCTGTGTGCGCGTCCTCCCGATGTCCGCATTTCTGGGCCGTGTTCAGTGCCTTGTGCCGGGTGGCTGGCGGCTGGCGGTTGTGTTATCGCGGCCCTCCCAGTTAGGGAGCGCTCGGCCGGCCGGCAGGCGGGGGTTCCGTGCTGCCGGACTGCGGTAGTTGGGTCTGTGTGGGGGTCAGCTATATACCTATACCGTCCTAGTGTGAGGGGTTTGAGGGAGCTCCCCCGCCTGGTTTATAGCAGGGTGCCACAAATACGGACGTATGACCGATTTTAGATGGTCCTTTCTGTTAGCATTTGCATGTCGCGAGCAGCGTATTTTTGTTTGTTATTCTGTATGATAGTCTATTTTTGTCTTGATTGTCGTTCCTCCAATAAAGGTATCCCGCATGGTCTCAGAAATCGGTTGGCTTTTCTAACTAACTATTATATGCGGTAGTTTGATAAATGAGACAGCCAACGGTCCAAGAAAGGCTTGGTTCTAACGCCAGCTTAATATGTAGCTCATCTACCCACATTGATCGATCGAATGTGGGAGCAGAATTGTGAGATAGTTTCGTGGATGCCGCAGACTGATAGCCGCTTCTCAGACTCGAGCAGCGACAGCGAGATAAAACCGTTCGGCGTCTGGCGTCACCAGCGATAAGGCAGATGTGCAGAACGGTAGATAGAAGCCAAGAAGCCATGACCATTCCGAGCTAAACTCGTGAGAAAGACGTGATTGTAACCAGTCTCGCCGCGCCGAAAACACCAGTTCCTGTCCCTGAATAGACTGCAATAAATCTGCCAAGCCCAAATTGCTAGTTCGCACATGGGAGTTACTCGAAGAGAGCTGCTCTGTGCGTCCTGAAATCACCAGTTACCGTCGCAGAAAAATGAGTCGGAACCCGTCAGTCATTCTCCGGTCTTGAACAGAATGCTCCGCGAGCACGGAAACTGCAAAATCACGCTGGTAAACGGGAGTGACTGACGCTTCAGCGCTGTCGCCGCGCTGCGCCGTATCTTCCCCAGGCGCTGGTGCGGGACGAACCGTTGGGAACGAGTGACGATGACCGTGCATTTGGCGAGGAGAGTCACGGTTCTGTCGCCAGACGAGCTCAGATGACAAACGTCGAGCTAGGGGGGGGGGGGGCGGAGTAGATCGGTTTGGGAGTGACTGCACAGGGGACGGGATGTTTTGATTGACGATAGGCCTCGGTATACAGAGGTCTATGAATAGACTGTCAAGACTGATGATCTGCGCTGGTGATGATATGACCGTTTGAACCAGTACCACCGTATTTCCTCCCCTCTGGTAACCCCGTCCCCTTTCCGGTGTGTTACAGATGACCGAGATGGAAATTCCACGGAACCGTGCCGAGCGTTGTCTGCGAGAACACCACGGCGACGTGGTGCGCGCCCTGGTCACCCTCACCCAGTAACAGCTCACCCCACCCGACCCACCCACCGCTTCATCAATACACGGCCTCTGTACTCAGTCTGTCTGTATTGGGTGTTCCCAGCTCATATGGGGTACCGGCGGTTAGGTACGCAGGCACGGTACATTGGTACACAATGTGGTACCAAACGGTACCCAACATGAAACAACTGTGAGACACATCGGCGAATGTCCCGAAATACCCGGTGTCCCCCGAAATGACATACAATGGTGCGCGCTGAACACTTTGGCAGCCACATGCTCATGAATCCCCGGTATCAAAATACCTCCAAGACCCCCGGCGGTGCATTCACTAGCCGCATCGATACGACCGACGGGGACCGTTTTCACGGGCGCGCAGTCCTGAAACGAACACTGCGCGCGCCCCTATCGGGCGATTACGGGTCGTGAGACACGGGCGACCATCACGAGGTTGTTTGTTCTGAGAGGACGCGTCACACAGCAAGATAAATACGATTAGAGAGCGATACTCCTGATGAGTTATCGGGCATACACAGCGCCCTGACTGAGACTGTCCACCGACCGGTCGGCGACACTATCACGGTGCGCGGCGGCGCGGCGGCGGCGCCACACTGAGCCATCTGTTGGCGATAATCAGCTGCACATGAGTGGGGCGCGGACGGCACGGCAGCCCGACAAACCGACCCCGTCACCGCCCGCGCCGCCGTATACAAAACACCTCAACCGGAGTACCGGCTCGGCCGTTACACTGATAATACTCCGGCGTCACATCACTGACGTCAGGTACGTCATCGACTGACGTCACTAACTCACGATCACGTCATCACTGGCCGCCCACCGCGGCGGGCGGCGCGCATTGCACGGAAGGTGAAGGGACGGCCGCCACCGGCGTCCGATCGGTCCGGTGGCGGCTTATCACGAGCTATAATTAATAAGTCAGGCCTTGTCAAGGACTGCGGTCAATAGGTCAGCCTGTACCAAACTGTAGCTTGTAGGTCGGTTCTGTAACGAACTACAGTCTCTAAGTCGGCCCCTTTGACAGACTGCAACCCACAGAGACAGACCCTATCACTGACTGCGATCATCTGGGCCAGCAGGCGGAACCCTGGGCCACTGACGTACTGTAGGCCGCTATCACGGACCATAGCCTCTGAAGTCTTGTATCACCGACCATAGAGCCTCTGTAGTACGGCATCACGGACCCAAACTCTAGCCTCTGTAGGACGACAGTGCAGTCTGCCACTGTGGGACCGCAGATACTGAAGCCTCTGCATGACGGCGGTAACAACCGGCGCTACCAGCCGGTGCTACCAGCCGGTGCTACCAGCCGGTGCTACCAGCCGTCGCTGACTGCTCTCGCCCCGTCCAGCGGTGTCGTAGAGCCCGGAGATGAGACGAATGATGATGGACCGCTGATGCTGAGACCTGACAGGCACAGGAGAGCGTTTGTCACACAGTGTCACCGACCAGCAAATTGTCATATAGCGTCACTGACAGGTAGTGGCACACTCAGTTCACTACACAGCCGCGGTCACAGGCGGCGATACGGCCTCATACATTGCGTTCACTGTTAGTGCCTACCTAGCTCTGAGGAGCATCAGTAATACCTACACAGAATACGACAGCAGGCTGGCGTTAGCTGGTAATATGCTCACACGTATAATGGAGGTTATACTGGGTGCAAGACGTCCGGGAGGGTGTATTATCGGGACATTTCACGCCGTGGGAAGCTCCGTGCTTTTGCGGTTGTTGCCCAGTCGGTTAAATGCGACGTAAAGCACGAGTAATATACATAAAACGCAACGAGCGTCCGTTACTACATGCACAGCAAAAACGCTGTGGGGAATGAAACTGTGCGAACGACGATTAAATGCGACCGCGAGCATATTTCGGGGTCCGCTGGTGGATCATCGTGGTCGAAATTATGTGAACATTGTGGTAGCTTAAAATGCACGGGCACGCTAGCACCAACAGCTAGACTAGCGGATACTGAAAGACATCTTCTAACTTGCGCTACTGGTGTGACGGTTCAAGCAACCATCCTGGGATACCCGTTGCTGTCCGACTGAGTACTGATTACGCCGTCCGTGGCCCGATGAATCAGTCTGACAGTGCGCACTGCGCAAGTAACCCTATCTCGGCGTGTGGTGGCACCCTAGTTTTTTTTTTCGGATCACCTGACAGCCACAAGACACGGTGTAGTGTCCGAGTCACCGTGATTTGCTATTTCTAGATTAATTGAAGTTCCTGGCGCGTGGTTAGTAACGGGTACTTTGTGCCTGTCACGATCAGTTTGAGACTGAGTTCACGTGACCAGTTCGCACTGTGGGCTACTTTGAGGAAATGAACCGAACCGCTCATCGGCGGCGGCGGCCGTCCCTTCCTTCACACTATGGTCTGCTGAACAGCTCATTTCCCAGGAAACCGTGACTCGGAGAGCTTTTGGACTAATTGTAGGTTGCTTTCCTCGTCGTGACTGCCGTCTGACTGAAGATGTCTGCCTCACAGCTGCCCGACTCCCCGTGTATGAGGTGAGTGTATCCGACTCACTGTGGTGAGTTGGTGAGCTCTCAGACTCACTGTAAGTTGGTGATCAGTGTGACCCACTGTGAATTGGTGAGTGGTGAGTGCAGGCCGAGCGGCGGCGGCCGGTCCGGCTGGGCAGTGATGTGTTTAGTTACTAGTGATGTGTTAGGTAGGTGCCCCACTCACTGTGAGTTGGTGAGTGCAGGCCGAGCGGCGGCGGCCGGTTAGTACTGTGTCAGTTGTGTGACTATACTCTCCGACTCACTGTGAGTTGGTGAGTGCAGGCCGAGCGGCGGCGGCCGCTCCGGCTGGTCGGCGGCCGCCGGCGGCGGTGCGCGGAACTCCATCGAGGTGACCCGGTCGATGAAGGCGTTCACCTGACGCAGTGACATGGCGTTGTGCAGCGTCTCTAAAGGCCGGATGGACGGCACGCCGCCGCAGCCCTCGATACCTGTCAGAGCGGGGAGGGATAGGATAGTCAATTACCGTAGTTCTTCACTGCTTCAGATACCTCAGCATATGTATCATCCCGCGGAGCTGCACGGTAGTCTGTGATGAATAGGCACGGACTACACTCCCAGCATATCCACTACTAGCTTTTCGCTGACATCTACCTATCCCCGCCTGCCCTGACGCTACCCCGATGTCCCTCTGAACCCGCCCCTCCAACATCCCTGCCTCCTGTCGCCCTTCCACTACCCGTAATTCAAACCACGGGCACTGAGCTTCCCTAAACGAACATATCCACATTCACCTCCCCTAGTCTATACCACGGTTGGTTTACCGCATTCATCCACCCCGCCATCTAGTAAATACTGCAGAACGTGTGATCCCACCTCCCTCCCCTTCCCCTCCCGTCCCTCTACCCACCGATGGCCGTGACAGGCGTGAAGAGTGACTTGAGCTCGGGCGCCGACGACGACCCGCTGATGACAGCCGTGGAGAACAGGGAGCTGGCCGATCCGCCGGGCGCTCCCAGCTGCAGCTGCTGGTTCAGGATGGACAGCTGTTGGGCGTACTGGGTCTGCGAGGGTACCGAGTGACGCTGCCGGCGGAGCTCTGTGGGGGGGGGGGGGAGAGGGGGTTAGTGGCTGAGAGGGCACCGTACTGCGTCTGGGAGGGTACCGAGTGACGCTGCCGGCGGAGCTCTGTGGGACGGGGGAGGGGGTTAGTGGCTGCGGGGGCACCATACTGGGTCTGCGAGGGTACCGAGTGACGCTGCCGGCGGAGCTCTGGGGGACGGGAGAGGGGGTTAGTGGCTGAGAGGCGCCAACTGTCTGGGAGGGTACCGAATGACGCTGGCGGCGGAGCTCTGTGGGACGGGGGGAGGGGGGAGGGTTAGTGAGTGAGACGGCACCGTACTGCGTCTGGGAGGGTACAGAGTGACGCTGCCGGCGGAGCTCTGTGAGGGGGGAGGGGGAGGGGGTTAGTGAGACGGCACCGTACTGTGTCTGCGAGGGTACTGAGTGACGCTGGCGGCGGAGCTCTGTGGGGGGGGGGGGGGAGAGGGGGTTAGTGGCTGAGGGGGCACCATACTGTGTCTGGGATGGTACCGACTACCGAGTGACGCTGGCGGCGGAGCTCTGTGGGGGGGGGGAGGGAGGGGTTAGTGGCTGAGGGGGTACCGTACCGTGTCTGAGAGGAAATCGAGTGGCGCTGGCTGCGCAGCTCTGGGGTGGGGGGAGGGAGGGAGGGGTGTGGTAATGAACGGATTAGCTATGTATGTGGAAGGGGGAGAGGTTAATGGAAGGGGTGGCGCTGCCGGAGCACTTTTGTTGAGGCAGGAGGGGTCGGTAACTGAGGTGGCCATGGTCGGAGTGTCTGTGACTAGGGGAGTTACGGAAAGGGTAATGGTCAAAAGGGTACGGGTAAATTGAAATGAGGTGGTAAAAGACAGAACGGAGCGGCCTGCCGAAGGTGACTGAGGTCACCACAGACTGAGGTGGTAGTAGAAGGAGCAGCTCTGATGGGGAGGGAAGAGATAGAATAACTGAATGGGATGGTAAAGGATGGAACGCCGTAACAGGGGCTGCACGGGCTGTGAACGCTTGGCAGTCACGGATAAATAAACACATATCGCTTGGGTATATGGCTGAATATTCAGATGCTACTTCAAACTACTTAACTAGCTAGTTATACTTCGCGACGACTACATTTATTTAATCGACAGTATGCCATATTGTTAGTTTAATTTCCAGCTGTCACCTGCAAATCGGGAAATAGGTATGCGCCCAAGAGAATCTGGCGTCACACCGTATTCTTTCACGCTTAAGTGACAAATGGTCCTGAGTAGCTCGATAGCTCTTCTTTATCATCACGATCACCTAGCTTCTCTTTACCATCATAATATCCCCGGTTTGTTGGCTCACCTTCGTCCTCGTCGTCTTGCTCGCTGACGCCGTCTGCTGGCGGGCAGACAAGCCGAAGTTAGTCACACGCTAACTAGATAGCGGGGCAGTCGGGCGTCCTGGGGCCGGCCGGGTCGGGTCGGACTGCACCGGGGTCATCACAGACAGAGGCGGTACGGGTCATGGCCGGACTACACCGCCACATGCGCTCTGGTCCAATAACCACTTTACTGCCGCAGCTGACCGTCTAATCTAGTCATCGTGCCTAAACTATCTGCATCTACCTCGCATTCTACTCGCATTCTACAGCGTCACGTCTTCTAGTTTTCACTTGGGCCCTGCATGGGAAGTCACCGTTCCGTGCTTCTATCCTCAGGATACTGAAATCCTTCTCCTCCACGCCGCAACCCCCCTCCGGGCTGGACAGGCAACTTTATCTCATGCGGGCTGCTCCCTTGGAGAGGCACCGCTGCTCCCGAGGGAGCGCACCCCGTAGCCGGGTGCAGTGAGTGCCTTGGGGCTGGGTGGCCTGTCCTCTGGACGGGCTCAGCCCCGGCGACTCACTAGGGTGCCTGCCCAGACCAATGTCTCCCCCTAATTCCTGTCATCCTTCCGGCTCTGCAATGGTCTTGTCAGACCGAAAGGACCTAACCCAACAAAACAAACAAACAAAACAAAACAAACAAATGGGAAGTAGGAGGGATCTCCCTCGCAAGTCGACCCGTCCGTCTTTTCCATCCTCAGGACAAGCAAATCCTTCTCCTACACGCCGCTACCCTCGGTCCGAGCTGGACAGGCAGCCCTATCTCATGCGGGCCCCAAGGGAGCACACCCGTAGCCGGGTGCAGAGAGTACTTGGAGGGGGGGGGGGCTGGTTGGCCTGTCCTTTGGGACGGGCCCAGCCCCGGTGACTCACTAGGGTACCTGTCCAGACCAATGTCTCCCCCTAATTCCTATCATCCTTCCGGCTCTGAAATGGTCTTGCCAGACCGAAAGGGCCTAACCCAACAAAACAAACAAACAAACAATCCCTCGAAAGATAACTGATTTGGGGGCCATTATCAAGGTAGTAAGATGGCAAGTGATCAGAGCGAGGTTGTACCTACGTTGCGCAACGTATAATGATCTAATTTCTACGGTCAGCATCTACATGCTCTACATTCTACAATCCACTCAGACAAAGTACTGTGTAACCAGAATGAATGCGCTGATGTGTCGGTGTGCGAGCCCCCAAAAGCAGCCTGCAGCACCACTGGACTATGCCATATATCTGAGGCCTCGGCAGCCCTGGCATACACAGCCTTCAGCAATATTTTCCGTCTCGTGCCTGGCCCGTGCTGGCCCATTATGATAAATACGTGCCGCGGAGAGGAGTACATGCAATGACCCCCAATGACCCCGGGGCGCCCCACCGGACCCGAACGGCCGGCCCCACACTCCTCAGACGATACAGCACTCTGCACGTGCAGGATAGTAGTTGAAGATACATACAACTAGCTTGTACAGAATCGTGCAATGACCTATTTCTAATTATCGTCTTTAGAGTGAGGACACTTTGAATAGGGCGATTATCATCAGCCAATGTCTGATATATGCTAGCCCGTCTGTCTGTCGTTCCATGTGCCTACAAGGTCTCAGTCCGTCTCTATATTATACCTCTTCTTATTGTCCATTTGTGTGGTGTCTCTGAACGTCCTTAGGTAGCACCCAGCATGCAGTAGAACTGGTGGAGACTGGAGAGTAAAGCACACGGTGTAGCCTGCGCCCTAGGCCGGTGTTGTGCTTTGGAAAGCGTGTAAAGCGAAGCACCCATTTGAGCGTTCCGCAGTGGCATGGTGGAAAGAGGACAGGCCTAGCAACCGCGCCTCAAGCTCCACTTAGAGGGCGCACAGGGACAGAATCATCATTCATCCGACCCAGCCCAACCACCTAGAAAGTAGCAGAATAGCAGCGACCTAGCCACACGTTTTCCGATAGCAGCCACCAAGCGACGAGAGTTCTATTCCGGAAAGCGTTTTGTGACAGCTGCACTTCAGAGGATCACTCAGTCTTCTCACACAGTAAGTCCAACCACAGCTAGGAAAGCGTTCACTAACTTGGATTGCACAGCTCTGCGACAGACCATAGGAGTGATCTCGCTGGTCATCGAGTTACGGCTCTGTCTGACGTGTTGTCAGAGACACAGAACCACTAGCTCTCCGTGACGTATGTAGGTGGGAGTGTGTTGAGCGGGAAAGGAGTGAAGCCCGCTCCCGTCTGCCTCTTCACCCGCGTCCGCTTACCGCCTGCCCAGCTGGCGGGCCGGCTCCGGTCGCCGGGGACCGCCGCCGTCCGCTGACGGAGCGCTGAGAGCAGTTGGAGCAGCGCCGAGCGCACAGACGGGGCACGCGCCCGCCGCGCACCGCCGCCGAGCTCCTCTGAAGAGGTAAGTTCGGAAATATGAGCTACGGTTTGAACGGAATCGAACGGAACTCTCTCAGATGTGCAGGAAAAGAGCCATGCATATCTACTTGAAATCGTCAGTTATGCTACTGATATTGCAAAATTTCTGGATAGCTCAACCTTACTCGAACTAGCTCAGTGCAGTCGGCTTGGGAGAGGTGTTTGATCTTGGGCCTTGTTAACAGCAGCTACGGTGCTCTCCATACTGTGCGGACTGCGGATGGTTTGGTGAGTGGCCTTTTATGACATCAAAGGGGATGGTCACATGCCAGGTTAGTGCGTCAAAAGAATTTAGATAGGATGTCAATGGAAACAAGAAATAATGAATGGCGCCTTCTCGCAATGCGTCAATATTTCTGGAACACAAATCAACTGCGTCATCTTGGAGCAAGTCCAAAGCATCACATCTTTATCTCATTCATAATATTACGCTCGTCAAGCTGAACTTCAACCTACAATGAGAAACTGAAATGGCAATTCAACGACCTATTTCTTGAATGCTTTAATATTTTGTACCTACACTTGCAACTAAAAAGCAAACAATTAGCTTCATCTTTACAGAACCAATTGATAGAACTCCTGGGCCTACGGCCCAATTTCGCCTACTGTAAATACGTAAAGGTGTGGTAAAGGTCATAATACAGCAATAAACTAAACCAGATATAATGCCGTCTGTACATAGTAAACTCCTCGCAAAGTAGGACGCTTCAACAAGCCTCCCTAGATTCTGAGCTTTTAACTTCCATCAAACTTTGCCAGAAAAATACAAAGAAATACACAAAGGAATTGCAAAATGCGGCCGTGTCTCATTACTGAGTGTTTGAACAGCGTGTCACGAGAACGACTCCATAGGTCCTGCAAAATATGCACTTAATTATACGTCAGCTTGTGGCGAATAACTGCCCGTGTTGGAATGTGTTCAAGAATGGCCTTAATCCCTTGCCCTGCACGAGCCGATGCAAGGTTTCTTCCGATGTTCATGCCGGTGTGTTTCTTCCGATGCCGGTGTATTTCGACAACCATCTGGATCCATGGCAACCATTTCAAGTTCCAACCTTCTGAAACGGGTTCCACATCGAATCCCACCGAGACTGGCGAATCACAAACCAGGTTGTCCCTTTTCTATTCACCCGTGTGGTTAACTTCACTCACATAGTGTAAGTGTGGAGTGTGGTGAGTGTAAGGGTGGTGGGTGCGAGTTTGATAAGTGTGAGTAAACGTCCGGCCACTCATACTCATAATTTCCTGTTAACCCTATTCCTGGCGGGCTCCGCCGGGACAAGAAACTGGCGGGGGGGGGGGGCCGATTCGGCCCCCCCCCTTCAGATCTCAAAAACTACACATCGCAGCGACAAACGGTAAACGGCATCGGATACGCACGGTCAAGATCTACAATTTTTACTCAGGTCATTTTCAGGTCAGGTCAAAGATGACGTCACAGGGGTCGAAAAAGTCAAAATGGCGGCGCTAGATATGGAGAGAGTTTTTCTCGAATAACTTTCGAATTAGTCAAGATAGGAACAAACTAAGGGCATCATCGTGATCCTCTCGTCAATCCGCATCGAATGATATATATGTTGACCTCGAAAGGTCAAGGTCAAAGGTTGACCTCAGGTCACGTGACCTCGAGGTCATCATGTATATTATTCGATGCGTCTTGACGAACTGAACACAATGAGACCATCCACGCGTCTGTACGAGGGGGTATCGAAAAGTTCTGATCGTCACCATGAAAAAGATGTGATAGAAATTTGACTTTTTTACATGATGTTCATTACTCCTTTACAAGTCACCACACACGACCGCAAACTTATTGCATCGTTTCTTGAGCTGCCTCAGGCGGTCATTGTAGGACCTTCGCAATGTCCCGTAAATCACTGCTCCATCTCATCAATGACGTCATTTCTGTCCTTAAATCACCGGCCATACTAAGGATTCTTCATCTCCCGTAACAATTAAGAGTCAGTTAATACCTGGTCAGGTGAATTTCTTAGATGCGGTAGGATTTAATGTCCACATCATGTTGTTTCTTCAATCGCAGCTCAGGACGAATGGGCGGGGGCGCTGTCGGTGCGGATAAAACATCTTTCTTGGGCTTTTTGGCGGCGATTCTGCTTGAGGCCATCTCGCAACTTCTTCAAAAGTGTGCAGTAGTGCTTGCTATCGTTATCCGACCATCATCAGACAGTCGGTAATGACTATCCTACGCCAGATCCACAACACTGATAACATTGGCCTTCCATATCGGCTTCTGCATCTTCGCCTTTTAAGAAGGACAGATGTGCCGTGCTTAAACTTCTTGATCATCTTTTTGTCTCTGGATCATACACATAGACCCAGCATTCGTCAAAAGTCATCAAATGATCGAAAATGTCTTCAATTTCCTAAAAAAGACCTAGTTTTCATTTCCAAAGGCCAAGACGCATTTTCTCTTGAACAAAGTAGACACACGAACTTCTAAGCGGGCTGACTCCTTTATCGTCTATAGTTCTTCGCTGATAATATTTTCAGGCACTGCCAGCATTGAGACCTTTCTGTTGCACAATCGTCTGAAAGGCCACACGACGATCTGTAAGGATGAGGTCCTCCACTTCCTTCACAGTCACCACCTTGTCAGTCACTGGTAGTCACTCACTTCTTGACTCCCCTGCAAGGGCCATGCAACCAAGTTGAAAATTATTTCCTCATTTTCGGTAAGTGCATGAGATGGACTTTCCTCGCCATAAACTAATTTCACGTTCTTGATGCATTTTCTCAGTGTGATACCGTTTCAAATGCATTAGCTGGATGACGGTTCGGTCCTCAATGGGCCCAATACTCATCTTTTTTACTTCTAAGTCTCTCCTACATAAGATAAAACCACTTCTCAGGATTCTCTTTGCGGGAGCATTGTTTTTAAGAACCAAATATAATACCAACCAAAAATCATCAAAATCGGTCTATATCTTCTATGTGATGATCAGAACTTTTCGATACCCCCTCGTATCTTGTTCCTGTACGGAGTTATTGGCCAAAAACCTTTGGTGACCTTTGATGACGTCACATGACCTCACAGCTGCCCAACAGCAAAACAGACCTCAAGGTAGTGAAGGTTGATCGTATATGAAGTCATGTATGGTATATGGGGCCATTCCGACCCGTTTTAGTGGTAAAAACAGGGAGTTGATTTTTCCCCCCATTGGCTTATAATGGGGAGGTCGCGAAACTGACCTGCCCTTAGGTCATCGATATCAAAATTCCGAGATATACAAATTGCACATACTGGTACCCTAACTAGAGCCTGAAGAGAAGAAATTGATCGGTCAAAAACTCTAGCTCTGGCGTGATTGCAAACTTTTCTGAGGTAGGGTCACCAAACCGCCTCTGGTGACCTGACCTGAGGTCAGATCAACTCAAAATTTTCAGACATGTTGCGTAGAAGCCTTTTAGGAAAAGTCAGAAAATTTGAGCTTCCTAGCTCAACGCGTTTGGGAGAAATAACCAAAAAACCTCAGGGGGGGGGCTCCTGAGCCCCCCCCCCCCGCCAGGAATAGGGTTAAATCTACCAAATACTCGCTCCTGGCTAAGCGCTCACTTCTAATAAACCGGCACTAAGTCCGTCTACGTCTATTCCGTCTATATGTCTGTGTATATGTGCACGTCTCTCCCTGTTCCGTCTATCCGTCACGCTCATCTGTCTCTGTCTCTGCCTATGTATGTCTCTCCGCCCCACCCGTCTATGTCCGTACATCTCCCGTCTCCCGGCACCCACCTGGTCGCACTGCCGGCGGTGGTTCGGTAATACCCCGCTCCATCAGACCCTCCAGGCTCCGGGGCCGCTCCTCGGCTCCCGTGCCGGCTCCCTTACGGTCCGGGGAGCCGGGGTGGGAGCACGAGCGGAGCAGGTCCTGGTGCGGCGGCGACAGGTGCGCGGGAGACGTGGCCACGCGGCTGGGGGAACGCGCAGACCAGCAGTTAGAAAGAGGGACGGACGGTACAGGACAAGTCGGGCTTAACACAACGCGCCCTTGCTTTTCTAGCCACCTCATAGACTGTATGTGGCAGTCAGGGCGGCCTATAAGCAGTAAGTAAGAAGGAAATTGCATCCCAGTCTATGCAGGGGACGGTGTGCGATCAATGGTCAACGGCTACTCCTCCTTCGGTCCTTGCCTCCGAAAAAATCCCGATGCCCGCTTACCTGATGTTAATCGGCTGTGACTGTGGTAGCCAGCTGGTTCTGCTGGAACTCGACTGGAAAACACAGACACAAGTGTTAAACGTCAGATAGACAGAAGTTGTTTAACAACAGACATCAGGCACATACGAGAGCCGCCAGACTGGTGACAGATGTCCGACAAAGGCACAGGCAGGGGTTGTCACTTGTCAAGGATCGAACATCAGATGCCGATTTTTTAGTCAGTGCCAGAGGAATAAGACGTCAGCTGGTGAAGACACATATACGAGGTGTCACAGCGGCCAGCGATATTAGACAGTCAAGCGACATCCGACATCAAACAAGAACAGACAGGCTTCATCAGACGCCAGACACAATCTAAGATCCTACCCTGCCCTCCATGTGGCCTCACAGAAGAGCTCCTGTTTCTGCTCGCCTGTATGGTCGGGTAACGCCGTATCCTCCATTGTACCCTGCGTTGTGATCCTATGTCTGAGTGTTCGGATGACGAAGCATATCATACTGCGTCTACGTGGTCGAGCAATGTCATATTAATAATATGCCCTGCAGGTCTTCGTAATTGAATAGTGCCCTGTTCCCGAGCCTATGTGTCTATCCTGCATTGCGTCTCAGTAATAGGATTGTGCCATATGCTCAATGCACCCTCTCTCCTCTCCCGTCTCCACTAGTATGCCTGAAACAGACTCTTTCCGCCGTCAGGAAATTGCATGCGAGAGCCTATTCAAATACATGGAAGCACGCTCGCATCAATCGCACGCACCTCCCGGATGCGATTGATGCGGGAAAATTATATTGTATTTGAATAGGCTCTCGCATGCGATTTCCTGAACGCGTAAAGAGTCTGTTTCAGCCTTTAGTCACCTGGTAGTCGGAGTGTTTGTCGGGTTCCGAGCCACTGTCGGCCGGCTCCGCTTCCTCCTCGATCATCGACGGCGGACGGCGCACCGCAGCGTTAGTCGGCTTATGCTACCGAACGGGCACAGCGCGCCGGGCGCTCGTCAGAACGGCACGCCACACCGCACACAGGGCACACACGGGGAGGGCAGCACGCGGCCAGACGTACCGCAGCACGGCACGGAGAATACAGGGTGCGGAGGATACTCATGCGCAGCGACAGAGGTACTGGAAAAATACAGTAATACTGGAAAATGACACCCAAAATTACACCATAAAATTAGTATGAGTCACCATTTAGTGAACATCCTGGCCTCCACTCAGATCCTGAACGCGCCACAGGTAGCTAACATCGTGCGCGTTGGGACAGGTCTTTTTAGGGCCTCGAACTTTGGGCATATGGTTCGTCCATGGTGTTGCAGTTCGACTTATTGGATCCTCGGCTTCAACTTTTCGGCGCAAAGAAGTCAAATAGATTGCCATCAGTGAGCTTGCTCTTATCTTTACATTTCATACCAAAACCCTTCAAAAGTTTTTGATGCCTTGTGCTTTCTTCTAAAAGCTTTGTAAGGTGCCCTGTAGTATAACGAAATAGGTGAAGTGAAAGTAAGCGCTACATGTGAAATTTCGTAAACTAAAATCTGCTCACGAATACCGTCCGCCCCTTTCATATTTAATGAACGTATATAGGGTCATTATGACTGATAAGTCAGACCATTGCTGACCGGGTAATTCTGACCGGTGGGTGGGGCACGTGCGTACAGTCACCAGCAGTTGCTACCCATCACCCTCGGACGGCGGGGGAGCAAGCTACCACCGCCCCTGCGAGACTAGCGCCGCCATGCGCCAAGAAGTGGAAACACCACGTGACTGAGGCCACGTGAGGGCAGGGTCACGTGATGGAGGGGCGGAGCATAGTAGCTTTTGCGCCCGACACTAACTGAAATGCGGCGCTGTGATTGGGCGCCTTAGCATGAATGAAGCCCCGGCGCCAGAATCAGCCGTTCGCCTTATATGGAAAGTGAGCCTTTGCGTTTCACTGTTCTGTATTGGTTTGAGAGCCACGGCACCATACGAATTGTGAGCCCCTTTGAACGGGTCACCGCCCGAGGCACTGAGGCGACGGCTGTGCCGGGCAAAGTCTAGCCTGGTGGGAGAGGTGGGCCAGGGAAAGTGCGATCGAGCAGCCACTGGGACGTGGATTGGTATTATCCAACCGCGACAAACGATGTCAGTAGCCTCTTCTCGTGTCATAGACAGTGTCTATGACACGAAAGGCTAGACAATGTGGACAGTGCCCAATCAAAAGCTACTAGACGATCCAGTTAAGGAGTTGGCAAGGTAGCCAGACCAAATAAAAAGTTTTTAATTCGATTTTGGTTGACAAATGACATACAAGCCCGCTGTGATGGACCAAAAAAGGAGCTGAACAGTTCATACAACTTCTAAAAAGCTCAACGGTTTAAAAATTCAAAAGTTAAATGTTAAAATTCAGCCTGCATGTAACATTATTAAACTCTGGTCCGGCGCTGGCAGGAAGCTTATATTGCCGCTTGCAATTCCACTACGTTGTAATATAACCAACTGTTCTGTGAGAGCAGCAACTGAAAGCCCCGTTGAGGGGGGAGGGCGGCTCAAAACGGTCCCCTCTCTCCTTTTAACCCTCGCCCGTATTGGTGTTTTTCCAGCCGTGAACGTATAAGGGGGGGTCCGTTGGACCCCCCCCCCCTTGCCGTTTCGCCCCTGATCGAGCTAGAGCTTCGCGGAAAAAACGAGCGTGTTGCCCGTGACGAGAGGAAGCCGATGATACCCAATTTTAAGGTCCTAGGTCATTGGTTGACCTTGCAGGTCAGGTCAATGACCCAAAAGTCGGGAAAATCGGGACCTGTTAGAACGTCGTAAAGTGTGGCTGCTATGGGGTTTTTCGGGGTGCTGATCACTAATATCATGTTAGTTTTGATCACAGATGATGTCTTCATGCATTTAGGTCAGGTCGGGTCAGGTCAGGTCAGGTCAACCAGTAAGGGTATTCGTAGTAGGTGGCAATCGCCTCTGACAGCTTCGTTACATGTTACGAAGGCACCAAAACTACTTCGTAAATGTTCATATGGTTGCTAAATTCGAATTCAGCTCCAAAAACTGGCCTAGAAACATGTTAAACTCGAAAAAAGTGAACCGAGGTCATCAAAGGTCAATGACCTGACCTGACCTTCAGGTGACCTTGACACCCACCCTAATGCATGTAGGCAACATCATATCACATATTTGAACGCTTGAAACCACGAAAAGACTGCAAACGCGCGGCTAATGCGAGCCGACATACGCCGAATCGCGATTCCGGCCAAACATGGTCTCGAAAAGTAGGTCACAGGTCAAAGGTCATTTGGGTCAGGGTCATGAAATTTTCAGGGTAGGTGTAAAATTGATGAACGCGAGGGTACTGAAAGTTTCGTCGCGATCGGCCGCTTTTTACGCGAGTTATTCGCGAAAAACCATGGGGGGGTCCGTTCGACCCCCCCCCCCCCTATACGGGCGAGGGTTAAGTCGATATCTCCTAAAGTATAGCAAATGTCGGCACCAAACTTTCAAGACCCCTCCGGGTATCATTTTTACACCTTGTGACCAAATTTTCCAGAGCTCTTATGAAAGGTTAGTCACAAATAACGTCAGAGGGATGCCATGTTTTGTCATTTTCGACCCAATAAAAGATTTAGCGGGGAGAGCTGTCACGCTACAGTTTTGAAGATAACGAAAAATATTCAAGATCAAAAAGATGTAAAATAAACAGCGCTACCGAACTGCTAACTCTTATCTCTAAACAAAAATTGATTTTGACCATCAAAACCATAGAAGTATAACACCCCGAAAATACCAACAACTTTCAAAATTAAAACTGAAATATATGTTATAGAACTATCTGCTCTAGATATGCCAAACTTAACCCGCGCACCGACGGGGGGGGCGGATATCCGCCCCCCTGAGGTTTTTCGCGGATAGCGGGAAAACCGCGGCGCGTAGCGCCGCGAAATTTGGTATGACTATTCTCTAATCAATTTTACACATGGTGTGCAAGTTTGAACCTCCTAACTTTTAAGGTCAGGTCACCAGGTCACTTTGAATGACCCAACCTCAAGTCACTTTTTTGCAACTTTGTCACCGTGCCAGAGCTACAGTAGATGTCGGAGGCCTTTGAAAGTCGCAGGATGTTATTAGGTCATTAGTAGCTACAATTTGTATATCTCGGAATTTTGATGTCGGTGACCTAAGGTCAGGTCAATTTCGCGACCTCCCCATTATAAGTCAATGGGGGAAAAATCAACTCCCTGTTTTTACCACTAAAACGGGTCGGAATGGCCCCATATACCATACATGACTTCACATACGATCAACCTTCACTACCTTGAGGTCTGTTTTGCTGTTGGGCAGCTGTAAGGTCATGTGACGTCATCAAAGGTCACCAAAGGTTTTTTGCCAATAACTCCTTACAGGAACAAGATACAGCCGCGCGGATGGTCTCATTGTGTTCAGCTCGTCAAGACGCATCGAATGATATACATGATGACCTCGAGGTCACGTGACCTGAGGTCAACCTTTGACCTTGACCTTTCGAGGTCAACATATATATCATTCGATGCGGATTGACGAGAGGATCACGATGATGCCCTTAGTTTGTTCCTATCTTGACTACTTCGAAAGTTATTCGAGAAAAAACCCTCTCCATATCTAGCGCCGCCATTTTGACTTTTTCGACCCCTGTGACGTCATCTTTGACCTGACCTGAAAATGACCTTTGTAAAAATTGTAGACCTTGTCCGTGCGTATCCGATGCCGTTTACCGCTTGTCGCTATCTTGCTTCGTTCTCGAGATCTCAGGGGGGGCGGTCATCCGCCCCCCCCCCCCCCCGTCGGTACTAAGTTGGCGCAGACCCCCGTCGGTGCGCGGGTTAAACTCGATAGCTCCATTTTTAGCAAAGTTATGGCAAGAAAGCTACTCAAAATTTATTACGTAAAATTTTCAAATTCAATTTTTAGCCGTCACAGAACACACAAAGCAAGCCAAAGACTATTGGATTTCCTGTAATGAGTTGCATCGAATAGATACCCCTTTTATGCAAAATATCAACTTTGAAATTTGACCTTCTTTGACCTGACCTTGACCTGACCTCCACTCACACCGTCTACGGCCGTCTAGCTCACACCATTGAATTTTAAATGTAAAATTGGCCATAAAACATGTATCACACGACCCTAGCCCTCGCATGTGTGCGGCGTTTGCCAGCTTCTAATGTGTAGGGGGGGGGGGGTCGGTTGGACCCCCCCTTGCCGTTTGGCCCCTGATCAAGCTAGAGCTTCGCGGAAAAAACGAGCGTGTTGCCCGTGACGAGAGGAAGCCGATGATACCCAATTTTAAGGTCCTAGGTCATTGGTTGACCTTCCAGGTCAGGTCAATGACCCAAACTCGGGAAAATCGGGACCTGTTAGTAAGTCGTAAAGTGTGGCTGCTAAGGGGTTTTTCGGGTGCTGATCACGAATATCGTGTTAGTTTTGATCACAGATGATGTCTTGAAGCATTTAGACCAGGTCGGGTCAGGTCAGGTCAGGTCAACCAGTAGGCGTCGTGACGGGTATTCGTAGTACGTGTGCCAACCGCTCTGACAGCTTCGTAACATGTTACGAAGTCACCAAAACACTTTCGAAAATGTTCAAATGGTTGCTAAATTCGAATTCAGCTCCAAAAAACTAGCCTAGAA